>NW_028063503.1:0-8245 GCF_054177405.1 Leptonychotes weddellii
AAAGCAGGAAAGAATGTCCAATGGAAAAAAGACAGTCTCTTCAACAAATCGTGTTGGGAGAATTGGACAGCCACATGCAGAAGAATGAAACTGGACCATTTCCTTACACCACACACAAAAATAGACTCGAAATGGATGAAAGACCTAAATGTGAGACAGGAATCCATCAAAATCCTAAAGGAGAACACAGACAACAACCTCTTCGACCTCAGCCGCAGCAACTTCTTCCGAGAATTTTAATAATGTTTTAAAAATTTTGGATTTTCCATTAAGATTGACTTTAATGAACTACTTTTCATAAAAACTATTCAATGTGTCTTTCAAAATGTTATCACAGTTTCTTTTAAGTCTTTTGAATTTTATTTGACAGGCCAGCCAGACTACTCAGATAACAGTCATATTTCAAACCAGAAATGTTCGGATATTTCCAAGTCATTTTTTAAGCCATATTTTTTTCATGCACATGTGCATTTTTTTTCATGCACACACATATTTTTTTCATTCTCAGTCCATAATTCTCCTTAGAATAAATTGTCTTCAACTTAAATAATGTAATATAATACTGGTACTCTTACTAATGCTAATTCTGCTGTTATTACTATTACCAATAGTAATGGCAATCATAACAATAAGAGATTTTCCATTCTTTCTCTGGACGTGATATATGCCCATATACATTTCCCAGGTAACATCATATTTCATATTTATAAGATGCTGTGTATTAGTCATAATCATATTAATCATTTTTTACATATAGGGGATTGTAATTACCCACATTCATACAGGCAATAAGTGGTTGAATTTATTTATACAGTCTTCCATAGATTCTGGAGTTAGGGAGGTTTTTCTTATTCCTGGAATATTATGATAGAAATCACCTGTTTAGTGCTTGTATGCTCTCCTTTTTCAGTATTTGCATGATTCCCTTTCCAGAGTTTAGATTTCTGATCCATTTGGTATTTAGCTTTGCATACAGTGTGACATGTGCATCCAGTTTTACCTTCTTTCCGAAATAACTGTCCAGTTAGCTCCACATGATATATTTTTAGATCGTCTCATTTCTCCATGAATTTGAGATGCCACTTTTAGCACTTGTGAAAATTCTGTATGAAAGAGTCCATATCTAAATTTTCTATTATGTTCCAATGAATGCTCATATTGCAGCAAATAACTATTTAAAATATAGGTGTTGTGATAAACTTCACTAGCTGATAAACCTCCACATGATTCAGGGTTCAATCAGAGAAGCCGACTTTCCTGTGCACTTGTTATAGAAGTGTGTGTATGTGTGTGACTGTGGGAGATGGGTGAAAAGACTGTCTTTTGCCTTTTGATTTGAGGCTGGACCTTTTATAAAGCATGAAGAGGAAGCGGTCAAAAAAGGAAGCTGGTAGAGAGTGGAGGAGAGCAACGACCCATTGCCACACACAGCAAATAGGTGGATACTAACTGTGTTTGTCTGTCACCACCTCCCAATTCCATGATGCCCGTGTCCTGCAGGAAACTTGGCAAACTTCGGCACGGACCTAAACCTGTATCTAGCTGCACAGCTGGGGAAGGTACAACAGCTTCTGGGGAACGGCTGTCCCTTTGCTCATGAGGTGAGCCAGCACTTAACTACCAACCTGTGCGAACGGAAACAGCACCTGGTGCTTCTTCACTGCCTTCTGATTATGAAAAAGATATGGATACTGCTTCATGTTCACCTTCCAAATCACACACAATGTATCTCTCCTGGCCTATTCTAACCAGATTATATTGGGAGGGAAAATTTTAGGAAACATAATTTAGCAGAGTCATGCGGATGTATCATAAAGCCACCTCAGTACAACTTGTAAACCCAGCCTCCAAACAGGACTCCGAAAACCATATGTAGCTTCTAAATAAAACATGAATGGAGTCTTGTTCCACCAGTTCTGATACAATTGTCATACGTGCAACTGAAAACAAGCTGGCTCTTATCCCCACAAAAAGATATGTAAACTATATTCCACCTTTAGTTGATGTTCATTGTTTTTCTACGTGGGTCTCATTCCCCTGCTTACAACGTAGATACTGAGATGCTGAGTTAACTACTGTTAACATACTTTGTTGTTGTTGATAGGGGAAGGTTAAAGGGGAAATTCTTATACATACATACTGTCGGGAGTTTAGCTAAGCCACTCCATGTCACTGCTGCCTCAGTATCCATTTTCTTTGGATCCAAGCTGACACTAACCCCCCACACAAGCACATGTTCTAGGTAGCAGCCTGCAAAGTCACAAGCAAAGGTAAGTTCCTGAAATGACTTTCCAAATAGCCGTTTTGGTAAACAGTCTCTTCCATCTCCCAGGCCCCTTAGATAAGAGCCCATGGAGATCACCAAGACCCCACTTTTGTTTGTTTGTTTTAATTGCCCAATCTGGCCATAGCCTGGGAATCCCAAACTCATGGACCCTAATAAAGACGTTTGACCCAGGTTCTATCGTTTGCTCTGTCTGCACCTTGCCTCGATCTCCCCTTGCAGCCCCTCCAGGTATGCCATGTACTCCCTACAGGACCTATGAGGGACAAACCTATTTCAATTTCTCTTATTCCTTTTTCTTAAAACTTGGTTCACCATCCAACACCCAGAGGCTTTACTTAAATGTTAATTTAACAAAGCCATAACACATACATACACAAACAATTCTACTCGTATGAAAATAAGGAAGAACTACTGATAACTATTGTAGTTTTGTTTCTGCACTCTCCCATAATTATAGCTGGTATTTATAATTACCTTCTCCCCCTATCCAATCTCTGTGTCTTTGGTGTTAGAAAGAACCTCAGCTGACTGTGTTTTTTTGTTTTTTTTTACCAGCTGGGATGACCAAAGCCTTAGTCCCTAGAGCATGAAACACACTGGGGTTATTGTCTTTTTCCAGGGACTTCAATCACAGGACATGGGAATACTAAGGAACACCCCTAGATTTTCTACCTTCCAGACATATTCCTCAGTCCTCCTTCTGCATGGGAGCAACCCCAATCCTGCCCCAATTATCAAAATCAATCACCAGTAGCACCCTTCTTTGCCAGTTGGTTTGCCGGTATGAGGAACCCCAAGACTGCCGGTATGTGGCAGTCTCAACCTCTCCATGAAGAGAATCACTGTTTGTGCATGGTGGTGGAAGTATCCTGCTTTGGAATTAAGAACTCTACATCACCAGAGCCCAACTCTGCAGGGGTAGGAAACAAATATTTTGTCAGTTGATTACTACGTGATTATCTCCATAAATATATTGCCACTGCATACCCCTTTAATACTAGAAACAGAGTCAACAACACCTTAACATCTAATCAGATTAGAAAAACAACTCCAGATCACTAAGAATCAATTCGCAGAACATATCCATTAAGGTTCCGTTTTCTGAAAACACTTTTAGTAGAAAATTGTCTGTCAGTTCATGTTCAGTCAGAAAAGCAGAACCACTAGAATGGAGATAAAGACTGTTTTTAAGGCTCTTGTCATCGTATCTGATACTGGAGCTTGAAATCTATAGAGCAGGCAGTCAGGAATAAAAATCTTTTATACTTCCTGTTTGTTTTTTAAATAATTTTGAAATGGGACATTGCTTCTGCCTTGATATTTGCAAATATTACACATGCAATTTTATACTCATTTCATAAATTACTGAATTATTTTCATTTCATCTGCAATCAAACCATCTCAAGATGGGTTTTTAAATTTTTTTTAATTTACTTTTTATTTATTTTTATTTCATTTTTTTCTTTTTCTATTTATTTTTTTCTATTTGGTAAACTTATCTTGGCTTGAGTTTTTCTTTTGCCATCTTTGTCTCTTTCCACACTTCATGTTTTGTAGTTTTTCAAGTTGCCTCCATGCTGATGATGTGCTCTGAAATCCTGAAGACATTACTTTATCTGTAACTCAAGACGCCTGCCCTGTGGTAACATGGAAAACAGCACAGACTCAGACATCAACCCAACAGATGGGCCCATGTGGTTTTCTTTGCCCCCTCAAGGGTTGTTTTTGTTCCTGTTGTTGTTGTTTTGTGTGTGGGGGGGAGAGTTTCACTTTTATGTAAACATCCTAGGATAAGCAGTTCATGTTATAGTTTTTCATGTGAAATCTCCTATGAAATTTCATTTCAGAGGCTCGGGAGCTCAACCATCTTCCATCTCTGAGAGGAAGTCAGTTCCCTGGCTTGCCCTCCCATCATGCACTTTTATCTGGCTTAAGGGTTAAATCAGTGGTACCACATTTTTTTTTTCCTTCTTTTGGAGAGGGGGTCTTTATTTTTTTATTTTTTTATTTTTTTTAATTCAGTTAATTAACATATAACGTATTATTAGTTTCAGAGATAGAGGTCAGTGATTCATCAGTCTTAATACCCAGTGCTCATTACATCATGTGCTCTCCTTAATGTCCATCACCCAGTTAACCCATCCCTCTACCCCCCTCCCCTCCAGCAACCCTCAGTTTGTTTCCCAAGATTAAAAGTCTCTTATGATTTTCCCACGTTTCTTTAAGTGTTCATTAAAATTCCTTATCAAACACTTTAAAGATTTTGTACAATTTAATTTGGAACTTAGCAGGTCATAGATGAATTTTCAAGATAGTCACATGTGTTGAAACCACCTTGAAATTGTTTATGAGGAATATGCTGAGTTCAAAATGTAGGATGTAGAGTTTTATTTCAAGACCTTTGCTTATTGGGGAAGTAGAAAACTGATGTTGGTGTCAGGAAGAAGAAAGGGTAGAAAACAGAGTTTAGAAGACAGGAAGGACATAGTGACACTGTAGGCAAGGAAAAATGATACAGTAAATATAATAATATGTCACTTCTTGAGCACTTACCATGTGTCAGAATTTTAAGTTGAATTATTAAAGTAAATTATTAATCTATTCTTCATCTTATTGATTAGGTGTTATTACTATTATCACTGCTATTATTGATAAATTCAAGAAAGTATAAACTTGATAAATTTGAGAAAATAAGATATTAAGTCATTTATCCAGGATCACACAGCTAATAATTTAATACAAATAGAGGCTATCTGAATCCAGAGTACCTGGAATCTTAAAAATTGTATCCTGTGAGGAAGGAGAGTGATGAATGAAATATCATTTGCTTGATAGAGGCCATCATTTTCCTCACTCATATGCTTATCACATACATAATGATCAGGCTGATCAAATACTGAGACCGACTAGAGTAGCAAGAGCATGCAAAGGTGAAGCAAAGTTAGTACAGAAGTCAAGCATCAAAAAGCTAGAGAATTCGATTTCATTCTTCTCCTATTTGATCTTCTATTATAACTTCCCAAAAATATTTAAGGAAGGAGCAAAGCAAAAATAGCAAATAAACCTATATAACTGAACATGGTCAGGGATAAAAAGACAAACCAAATTTCTCTTGCTTTGTTGGAAGAGGTAACAGAGAGGACATGATCCTCAGTTGCTCCAAGAACTGGACTCTGCAATCAGAGGCACCTCACATTCTCCCTTGTGCTTGAAGTGTACTCTCCCCACTCTTCCCACAGTGGAAGCTGTTTCAAGGACCAGTCTTGAGAGGCAATGTATTGTTGAGACAATCTGGATTGTATACTGTGATTGAACCCAGTTAAGACCTCTATATAAATGTTTACATCATGGCAGGTGGGTGCAGAGATCTACTCATCTTGTGGCTACGCAAGACAAGCCTCATAGTAAGTTCCCTTGCTTGTTCAGCCTGCTACCTACCAATCTGGAATGAATGCCTCTTTCTTTGGTCTCCCCTTGCTCTCTGTGTTGGGGGGACAGTTTGTGAACCAACATGCTTTCATTATATCCCCTTGAGAACATATATCAAAATCTCAAAGTGTTTATAAAAGAGTTATACTAATTTCCTTACTAATGAAAGTGAAAGACTACCCCTAGATTGCTTTCTATCTTACTCAATCCACTGCTATCAAAGATGCCCTTGAAATAGCAGAGCTGGCTTGAGTGTGGGGAAAGAATGGATAATAGTACAAAACCACAGAAAGATGAAAGGAGATTGATGCAAGCAAGGAGCTTGAAGAATAGTACCGAGGACTCAGTGAAGCACAGTGGGAAACAATATAACAGAACTCCCTACTGATGAGTAGTGAGACCTTCCAACATCCCATGGAGTCGTACCGGTGTCTGAGACGGAGCAACTCAATATGTGCAAAAACCTCATGCTGTGAGCGAGGAAAAGGAGTGTTGTTGAAAAAGATAATGTGAGCCATGATCAAAGTGACGATTAAGCTGTCTTTCTCTCAGTCTCTCTCTCTCTTTATATATATATATATATATATATATATATATATATATATATTAATTCAAAATATATTCATATATATATATGAATATATATTCATTCAAAATATATTCAAAATGTGTATATAGAATTATATAAAATGTATATATATATACATATTCAAAATGCATATAAAGAATGAGAATAAAATGAGTATCACAACATACTGAAGATTTCACATGCAGTTAAGTACTTATAAGTAATACATTTGTTAGGAATAGAAAATAAAGAAAATAGGAAAAGAAATAACTGTCTAAGCTTTTAAAAAATGTTATTGTCAGGCGCCTGGGTGGCTCAGTTGGTTAAGCAACTGCCTTCGGCTCAGGTCATGATCCTGGAGTCCCGGGATCGAGTCCCACATCAGGCTCCCTGCTCAGCAGGGAGTCTGCTTCTCCCTCTGACCCTCCTCCCTCTCATGCTCTCTGTCTCTCATTCTCTCTCTCGCAAATAAATAAAATCTTAAAAAAAAAAATTAAAAAAAAATGTTATTGTTTTTTCCTATATTCTTTCTGATATCCATTCCTCATTACGACTTTTGCCAGTTTTTTCTTTAGCAAAAATAATGTGTTTAAATGCATATAACCATTTATGGCAATTAATTTCATCAGTTGAAATGTTCACTCCTGACATACATCTCTGTCTCAAGAATGAAGTCAGAGCCTACTTCACTTTTTCCTAATTCATTTTCTTTCTTTAAAAAAAAAATGTATTTATTTGAGAGAGAGAGAGTGAGGGATGGAGGGGCAGAGGGAGAGGGAGAGAGAGTTTCAAGCAGACTCTCCACTGATCACAGAGTCTCGATCTCAGGACCCTGAGATCACGAACTGAGCTGAAACCAAGTGAACCACCCAGGCACCCCTAATTCATTTTCTTTCTGACTGCATTCCCCCCTTGTTTTTATCTCTCTCCACCTCTCTCATTCTTATCTTCTCATTTTTAAAAAGATTTCTATTTACTTATTTAAATTTTGATGATATACTTATGTGACAAAATATTCCCTGAGCACTAAGTAGTACAAAAGATAACTTTTTATTTTTTATTTTTTTTAAAGATCTTATTTATTTATTTGACAGAGAGAGACACAGCGAGAGAGGGAACACAAGCAGGGGGAGTGGGAGAGGGAGAAGCAGGCTTCCCGCGGAGCAGGGAGCCTGATGCGGGGCTCGATCCCAGGGCCCTGGGATCATGACCTGAGCCGAAGGCAGACGCTTAATGACTGAGCCACCCAGGCGCCCCAAAAGATAACTTTTTAAGAAATAAGAGATGATAACAAATATTAATCCCATGCCATAATAGAGCAACGATAGAATCATTCTTTGCTTCCTCTCTTCCACACCTGGAGTTTTGTCTCCTTCTCTGTACACACAGTGTGGCTATGCATAATCAAAACCTCCCTCTGATTTCTCTTGCCTGGTAAAAATATCTCCCATTGCTCAGCAGGGGCATGGTCTCCCTCTGCAGACACATTAAATCTCTATTGTGAATGTTCTGTATTCCTGGGATTATTTTGGCTGTTCTTTCTGAAGGTGACCAATGGCTGACTGTCCTACAGAGCTGGAGCGTTAATGGGTTGCTGCTCTAGTCAAGCAGGCTTTCCCCACGTAAGTGGGCCTTCTGTTTGGGTCCAAACTGTATGAAATGCCGCTCTTCTTCCATTTACTGGGCCCCAGATAAGAGGTGGAGGATTTGCCTGACATCCCTTCCACATCTGTGGCCTCCTCTCATTTCCCTTTCTTTTATTAGTAAAGTCGAAGCCCCTTATGGAAATGTAGAACCCCTGAGGCTGTGGTACCCAGACCTGCTGTTAGCAAGATCATTTCTTGATTTTGATGGTTCTCCTCCTGTCCTCCTCTTTTTGTATCAAAAAGCTGATCAGGGCGCCTGGGTGGCTCAGTTGGTTAAGCGACTGCCTTCGGCTCAGGTCATGATCCTGGAGTCCC
>NW_028063504.1:0-391 GCF_054177405.1 Leptonychotes weddellii
CAAACTTTTGAGATCATACTATATTTGATTATTTACTCTGCTTTTATCTCCCACAGCATCATTAAGATGTTCTAATGCCACTAAATAGTTTTTGAAAATATGTCATTAATTGCTGCTCAATATTTCATTAAGCAGACAAAACACTTATTGAAACATTTGCTTACTGGTGAGTTTTTAGGTTGTTTCTAATTCTTCAGTTCGTCATGTGTCCCATTAGAAATAAAGGTGCAATAAACATCAGTCTTTGTATACATTTCATTATTTCTTTATTCCAAAAAGTAAAAATGTGTAACAAAGGAAGTAAACATGTTTAAGGCTTTCAACATACAAAAAAAAGGCTGCCTCCAGGATGAATTAAAAATGTTACCTATAAATTTGTATGTGGTAATAC
>NW_028063505.1:0-391 GCF_054177405.1 Leptonychotes weddellii
GGGCGCCTGGGTGGCTCAGTTGGTTAAGCGACTGCCTTCGGCTCAGGTCATGATCCTGGAGTCCCTGGATCGAGTCCCACATCGGGCTCCCTGCTCGGCAGGGAGTCTGCTTCTCCCTCTGACCCTCCCCCCTCTCATGTGCTCTCTCTCATTCTCTCTCTCTCAAATAAATAAATAAAATCTTTAAAAAAAAAAAAATGCTGGTTTAAAATAGTGTTTCTCAAAAGTAATATATGGACCCCTTTCAAGAGAAAAACATCTCTAAGGCTTTAAATGCTTACTTAAATTATTTTTATTATATTTCTTAAGTATGTAAAAATAGAAAACAATATGTGACATCCTTGTGTTTATAACTCGTATACAACTGTAATACTAGAACACATTTCCATGC
>NW_028063506.1:0-391 GCF_054177405.1 Leptonychotes weddellii
TTTTTCTGCATCTATTGAGAGGATCATATGATTCTTGTTCTTTCTTTTGTTAATGTATTGTATCACATTGATTGATTTGCGGATGTGAAAGCAACCTTGCAGCCCAGGGATAAATCCCACTTGGTCGTGGTGAATAATCCTTTTAATGTACTGTTGGATCCTATTGGCTAGTATTTTGGTGAGAATTTTTGAATCCATGTTCATCAGGGATATTGGTCAACCTTTGACTTTGTTGATTTTCTCCGATAACCCTTCTCTAAAGTCACTTTTTTTCTGTTCATTCAACCAACATTTATTGAACTTCTGCTACCATGCCAGGCACTACCCTAATTATTAATACATACAAAGTAGAAAAGCCATGGTCCCTCTCCTGGATTTTACAGTTTAGTGG
>NW_028063507.1:0-391 GCF_054177405.1 Leptonychotes weddellii
AATTTTCACTGTGACCTAGGACAGAGCTGCCGGGGCCTGCTGCCTCAGGAAATCAAACCCCAGTTCACCAAGGCCCCAGGGTGCAGGAGGAGCCCGCACCCCGCCTCAAGGCCAGACACCCGGCTGCAGCCTCCACGGCTCCCCCTTCCCAGCCGGATGCAGCATCAGCTCAGCGCTGCTGGAAAATACCCATGCACCAGTGTTCACAGCAGCTCTCCTCACAGAACCCGGCTGGCCAGGACAAGCCAAGTAACCCACAACAGCCGAGGAGAGACACAAAGTTATGTGCACACAGTGGAATATTCCCCAGCTGAGAGAAGCAACAAGGTGTTGACGCGTGCTATGTACCTCAAAAACGTGTCTGGTGAAAGAAGCTTCACCAGAAAGGGGT
>NW_028063508.1:0-391 GCF_054177405.1 Leptonychotes weddellii
GATGGATAGGCAAATGCCAAATAATCTGCATGAAAAGGAAATAATTTTTTAAATGCCTTATTATGGCTAATCTAACATCTTTTGAGGACATGTTCATTAATCATCTTACTCTAAAAAACAGGATTTTTAGTTTTCACTATACTGAAATATTTTCTGTGTATTTTCACCTCTTACATCATTCATATTTTCTTCCTTAAGCAAATAGCTATTTAATTTTATTTTCAATTGAATATTATTTATAAAATACTAATGTATAGTGTCTCACTATAATTTACTTATCTAATTTTAGAAATCTTGAGATATTAAATACTGATTTTAGCATTCTTTTTCAGTCAATTTTCTTCTACAGTTATACTTTATATCTTTCTTTAAAAAAATCACTATAAATTTT
>NW_028063509.1:0-391 GCF_054177405.1 Leptonychotes weddellii
CAGAAAGCAGAAGCCTCGGGCTCCAGGGCAAAATAGCCTGATCCCTGTGGCTCGTGTCCCCAGGAGACCCTAAGTGCCCGTAGAGACTCCCATCAAGGCTGTGTTCACCGACCCACCTCGGAACGACGACCAGGATCTCCTAAGTTCCTAGAAAAGTCAGGGATTGACTGAGGCCTCCTTCCTCAGGAAGCAGCTATGGGCACAAGAGCTTTGGAAAGTCCTCTTCTGGGGCAAAGAGAAAGGTCATTTCCATTGTAAAGGATTCTAGGTGATGGGGTTTCAGCCAGATGAAACACCAAGCATCTGCCCCCCACCCCACCCCACACTCATTGCCTATTCCCTAGAAAGTTCCCGCAGAACCAAGGCAAGTGAGAGTGAGAGGAGGCCGGGG
>NW_028063510.1:0-391 GCF_054177405.1 Leptonychotes weddellii
TGAGAAACAAACAGGGTTTTAGAGGGGAGGGAGGAGGGGGGATTGGTTAGCCTGGTGATGGGTATTAAGGAGGGCATGTACTGCATGGAGCACTGGGTGTTATACGGAAACAATGGATCGTGGATCACTACATCAAAAACTAATGATGTATTGTATGGTGACTAACATAACATAATAAAATTAAAAACTACAAAAAAAAAAGTTAGAAATTTGATTCTAAGACCTCCTTTAGGTACACCTGATGTATTTGATACATTTTCAATACTTAGTTCAAAACATTTTTTCCTTTTAATTTCTTCCATGATCTATACCTTATTTAAAATAGTATTACAATGGGTATTAAGGAGGGCACGTGTGGTGATGAGCACTGGGTGTGAAATGCAACTAATGA
>NW_028063511.1:0-391 GCF_054177405.1 Leptonychotes weddellii
CATGCTGCAGTTGATACAAAATCAGCATACAAAAATAAGTTACTTTTCTAAAACTAAGAACTATCCCATTCACAATAACATCAAAAACAATAAAATACTTAAGAATAATTTAACCAAGGAGGTAAAAGATCTTTACACTGAAAACTAAAAGTCATTGATGAAAGAAATTGAGGAAGACATGAATAAATGGAAAGGAATCGGGCGCCTGGGTGGCTCAGTTGGTTAAGCGACTGCCTTCGGCTCAGGTCATGATCCTGGAGTCCCGGGATCGAGTCCCGCATCGGGCTCCCTGCTTGGCAGGGAGTCTGCTTCTCCCTCTGACCCTCCTCCCTCTCATGCTCTCTGTCTCTCATTCTCTCTCTCTCTCAAATAAATAAATAAAATCTTTAAA
>NW_028063512.1:0-391 GCF_054177405.1 Leptonychotes weddellii
TTGTCCACCTTTAAAAAAAAAAGAATGTTGGCATTTGAGGGGGCGCCTGGGTGGCTGTGTTGGTTAAGTGTCTGCCTTCAGCTCAGGTCATGATCCCAGGGTCCTGGGTTCGAGTCCTGCACTGGGCTCCCTGCTCAGCTGGGGACGCTGCTTCTCCCCCTCCCTCTGCTGTTCCCCCTGCTTGTGTTAGATTTAAATAAATAAAATCTTTAAAAAAAAAAAAAGAAGAAGAAGAAGAATGTCGGCACTTGAAACAATAGGATTTTCACAGTAACTTGCAGAACAGAAAAGACCCAGGGACAGTCTGCACCCACCTCGGTCTCTCCGACGGCACCAGCAAATACTCCTCCAGGTGGAAGGCTGACAGGTTCAGCAGAGTGTGGCCCAGGTG
>NW_028063513.1:0-391 GCF_054177405.1 Leptonychotes weddellii
CACCATCGTGCTCATGATGAAGGTGAGCCCCCAGCACTGCTTAACCCCACGTGTGCCCACCCCTCACACCCACCTTCCTCTGGCCAAATGACGCCATGGGCCCCAAGTTTCCCCAGGCAGACCAGACTCCGTCACCGCCCCCGAGCCTCTGCTCTGGCTGTTCCCTCTGCCTGACACACGGTTCCCGCCCCTTGGCCTGCACAGCTCCTTCCAGCTGCATCTCCCAAGACACCTTTCCTGACCTCCCATGACTGCACGAGGTGCTATCTTTGCAAGCACCCCATCAGCGATCCCGCGTGCCATAATATCAGCATCAGGTTGCCTGGCGCACTCCCCCACCAGCTTGTGAGCTCCCAGGGCCTAGGCAAGTCCTGGTCACCCCTGAGTTCCT
>NW_028063514.1:0-8245 GCF_054177405.1 Leptonychotes weddellii
CTCTTTGGTGCTCCTGATAGCAATTTCTGTCCGTTCTCCCCACGCAAATGTGCCTTCTCATACAATCTGCCAGTATTACCCTGACCACAGGAATATCTTATCTTGGCAAAGACTTTTCAAAACTACCCAAGAAAAGGCATCATATAATTTATTTTTAACACAAAAACACATTTTTAACAATATGCAAAGGAGAGCTCAGGGTTTTCAAAGAGACTTGGTTGAAATTCATGGTAGTAAATGCTTTTAATACCTTACAAACATTATCTGAATCACCCACAAAAGGGCTTTCTGCAGGGTGGAAGGACTGGACCCAGGATTCCCTAACAGCGACGTGTCACCACATACAGACAAGCTGTCTAAGCTCGGCCACCCTGACTCTGCACCGTGTCCTCTTTCCCACACCTTTGTGGCTCTCCAGTGCACTCCACTTCCTAAAGGCTTACAGTTTCAACTGATATCATGTAGAGTATGTTGCTTGGGTCCTTTATATTTTGTGATCATTGAGCCTTATAAATGTACCATGTGCGTGTAATGTTCGTGAGCTTCTGTAATAGACTTTTCACTTCTAGTCTGCAGGATGCCATGACTGTGCGGAAATACAGAAGGGGCATCTGAAAAGAAGAACTGAAATGGATGTTATTGTAATTCAATTAAATTACCTCTCTATCTCTTTCTAGGATACATTGTAGCACCAAGGAATCAGCAGTCAAATGAGCACAATCCCTCAGAACGCACACAGAGGAATTCAATGTACTCTCAGGCAGGCAGTTCCTATAGTCTAAATGATGGAAAAGGAGGAGCAGGTGAAGAAGATATAAAACACGTACAGAATGAATGCCTGTATTTCTTTATTGGCCTGAGACTTCCTTTTTGCTCATTATTTAAGTATTCATGTATTAACTATTTTGTCCTCTAGCAAAAATGAGAGAAGTTTTTGAAACTCAAAAATTAAATCACCATGTGTCTGTTCCCAATGGTCAAGACACTCCTTTTAGTCTCACTTTGATTTTCCTTAAAATTAGGGAGATTCATCTAGAGAAACTCTAAGATCACTTTCAATCCAAAGATGCTGTTAATTGATAACATTACTGTTATAGGCATCTCTCTCTCTCTTTTATACATACACATGGGTCCTAAAACACAAATTTAAGCCCTAACAACCAATTTCTCAGAACATATCACTCTTACTTTTTTGAACTATAGAGTTTGGGGATAATATTATTTTTTATCAACATTAATTTTGGCAAAATCCATTGGCTGACATGAAATCTCAGCTAGAAGAAACAGACAGCTATCTCTGTGGAAAGAGAATGGCATTATCTGGTTGTTGTTTTCTGGATAATCATCAGTACCGAGCAAATGCCACATGAAAAGTGATGTGAGGGACATGTGGGTTGTCATAGCATTCCTGTGATCCACTTCATGCTGTCTAGCTGGCTGTCATTTTTCACTCCACTCTTAAAATCCTGAGACAACATATCCTTATGATTCAGTAATTAATATTTAAGGAAATACTTTGGTAGAAGATACTTTTTAGATTATAAAGATAAGCAAAATCTTTCTCTATTTGTGTTTAATTTCCCTCAGCTTGTTGGTTCTCTGCTACTTAGAGAAAGTTGCCGGCTTATTTTCTCCCCAAACAGTAAAAAAAGAAGGATTTTGTAAAGAGAAGCACCATGTACACTTTGTTTTAAAGATTTTATTTATTTATTTGACAGAGAGGGACACAGCGAGAGAGGGAACACAAGCAGGGGGAGTGGGAGAGGGAGAAGCAGGCTTCCCGCGGAGCAGGGAGCCCCATGCGGGGCTCGATCCCAGGACTCGGGGATCATGACCTGAGCCGAAGGCAGACGCTTAAGGACTGAGCCACCCAGGCGCCCGCACCATGTACACTTTGGACAGCTAGAAATACTGTTAGCCCTCAAAGTCCTCGTCTCTCAAATGAAATGTTGGATTAGATGCTATTTAAGAGCTGTTTGTGCACAGATATTCTGAGAGAGCAAAGCTTTATATTCTGTCCATTGGCAAACCTTGGTCTAAAGGTAAAACGTCAGAGTCCCAAGAGTGAGACACAGTCCAGAGGCACATCAGCAAGAAGAGAACACGTATGGACTGTGTTGAGACTGGGGAAACTTGTGTTTCTAACCTAACCAGCAGTGAGTAACAGGCGTGATGGAGGTAAGGCATCTTCCAAGCCCTCCCATGCATGTCTAAATCCTAGCTCTCACACCCATGTGCCAAGGGTCCTTATTCATGACTACCCTTCCAGGAAAAGAAGGAACTGGTTAGAAAAGAAACCTCAAATCAAGGCAGCCAAAAGCCATTTCTGTTTCTTTTTTAAATCCCATTCCCATTTTATTTTTTTAATTTTTTATTTAAATTCAATTAGCCAAGTTACATTACATCATTAGTTTTTGATATAATGTTCAATGATTCATTAGCTGGGTATAATACCCAGTGCTCATCATATCACGTACCCTCTTTAATGCCCATCACCCAGTTACCCCATCCCCCACCCAAGGCATTTCTTCTGATGGAAACAACCAGCTCCTCAGGCAAGGACTCTCTCCAAGTTAGAGCAACCTAAGATGTGACTCCTCGTGAGATCCTCCATTAACTATGAAGCAATTCATCAAAGGCAATAATTAAGTAAATAAACCACTGCACTGGAGTGTGACTGACACACAAAGCTGTACATACCTAACGTCTACACCTTGATGAGTTTGGAGATAAGTATATACCATGAAGCCATCACCACAATCTATGCCATAAACATGTCCTTCACCTCCACACATTTCCTCCACCCTCATTATTAGTACTTTTGGGATAAGGATACTTCACATAAGATCTAACATCTTAGCCCATTTTTATGTATCCATTAACTACAAACACTATGATGTACAATAGATCTCTAGGACTAGAACTATCATGGAGACAAAAATGCCATGTGCATTCTCACATTTTTGCAGACTCCCTTCTTATTTCTGAAGACTCCATCCGCATCTGGAACTGCATCTTTTCCTTGGTCATGTCTGGCCATGCTTCCCAAACAGGGAGTCTTTCTGAGCTCTGGTCTTCAGGACACTTACAAGCTACATAATGTGGACTCCTGCACTTCTGGGTGCAGATCAAGTGTCACACCCCAGGGACAGTGTGTGGCATCCTCAGAGGCCCCTAAGGGATCCAAAGATACAACCCCAAACTATAGAGAACCTGCTCTGGTGTAAATCTTCACCAGTCAGAGAGGAGAAATGAGATAGAACCAAGTACATGACATAGCCTTCTTTCTCCCCTCCATGGATTGCTCTGAGCTGTGTGTGTGTGTGTGTGTGTGTGTGTATGTGTATGTGTGTGATTCCCTCCATTGCACACATTCAAAATCCCACACTCCAAGAAACATACATGCTGAAAAATCCACTGGGTCTCTTCCTGGCCCTTAGTGAAGTGGTGGCCAGCGCAGTCATAAGAATGATCACCGCTACACAAGTTTCCTTCTCCCACACTTCCCCTTTATCCACAGCCTTATCACTTTAGGCTTGAAAATCCCAATATATTGTAAACATACTGAGGTTTTCCTTGGACTGTGCTTTATGAGAGATTCAGGCTATGACAACTGGGGCCAGAGTGCTTCTGAAAAGCAGCCTTCAACATGAAGATGTGCAGTAGGATTGCTCATCCATCTGAAAGTAGGAGCCCTTTATGGATGGCAAGTGTCTTAGTCAGCTCAAGAGGCTATAGCAAATGCCACAGGCTGGGTGCCTTAATCAACAAACATTTATTTCTCATGCTTCTGGAGATTGGAAGTCCAATATCATGGTCAGATTCTTGATGAGGGCCCTGCTGGGTATGTCCTTGCATGGCCTTTCCTTGGAGCAGAGAAAGAGATCTTGTCTCTTCTTCTTTTGGTAAGGGCTTAATCTGCATCCTGGGGACTCTATCTTCATGACCTCATCTAAACCTATTACTCCCAAAGGGCCAGCCTCCAAATACCATCACAATGGAGATTAACTTTTCAGTGCAGGAATTTTGGAGGAACACAAACTTTCAGTCCACCGTAAGATGATAATAACCTCTGGCAGGCAGTGGCATCAAAAGTGCTTTCGGCATTCACCAGTGGTTAACTGAGATGAGGTAGAGGTGGAGGGCAAGTCGGTGTGGGAGCAAGGTGCCACAGACCCAGCCAGCATGGGGACAAGAGCTGTGCAGTGCAGGGGCTGCTCTGGGGGCAACAGAGAAGGTACAACACAACATTGGCTACAGGACACTCCGCTTCCAACTTACAACAGGCACACAAGGTTGAAGTCTCTGTGGCATCTTTCAAGAGGGCCTTACCTCTCAGAGTGCTGGGAGTCAAGAGGATGGTCTTATTGTAAAGGGGGCAGAGATGCAAAAGGGCCATATATGCAACGTTGGCATATCTGAGAGCAGAGTACAAGACCGGGTAGGGGACAATCAACCAACATGAGCACGTTCACCCATGATTTGGGATCTCATGTTCTGCCATGAGTCCCTGGAGCTAGCCCTAAACATTTGAGGAAGCTCCTAGTAACAAAGACTTAGTGACAGTCTATCATACATGAGATGGACCTGCCAGAATCTTCCTAGTCTGGTGTTGAAGGGATCTGAAGGGGGAAGAAGGAAATTAGAATGGATTTGTAGTGTGTGGTACCCAGAGGGCACTGCACTAAAGAATGTGAAGAAATACTATGAAGGGGGGGGTCCTGCATGTTTTTTGAAATTTAGCAACTGTCCTGTCCTGGCTGGGTTGACAGTGTGGTGGTTCTGGGACCACCGGGCTATCACTGGGGATCTCAGGGCTATGGACAGGCGAAGGCCAGGGGCAGACCTCCAGCATCAGAGGTAAAGTGGGTGTCATGGCAGCAAAACCAGAGCAGAAATCTGGGCGTCTACTTGTGACGATGAATCAGGTCATGATTTCCTTAGGAGTCAGAAACATGAACAGCTAACAGTTTACATAACTTGCATAATCATAAGGACTAGATTGTTAACTCACAGAAACCACTGCCACGGAAGACACTCTCTGAGGAAGGACTGTGCCAGTCCACAAGAAGATTGTGTCATTCTTCAGACCCTTCTGTAAAGGGGCCTGTGGCCACCCTCTACGGCACCCACGCAATGGGCAACATGGACTATCTGGACTTCTCAACGACAGGCACAAGTCAGGTCAGGGCAGTTGCTAAATTTCAAAAAATACTGAGAACCTAAAACACCACCATCAACCACAGGGTAGCATGGGAGCTCAGAGAAGCCAGGTAACAAAAGGGAGTTTGGGCCCAAATCTGTCCCACAGTGGATCCAAATAGCTCACAATAGGGTCCTGTCACCAATGTGTGTAAATGGAAGTTGTCCCTCTCACTATCAAACCCAATGACCCATTTTCAGTATTTGGGGTTCCTGTTGCCAAAATCTAGCACTCTGCTGGTTAGTACCCTGATCCCAGGAGAAGGCAAGGCAGTAATGCCCCAAGACATCTGAGTTCCACTAGAGTAGAAGCTGCAACCATCGCCTGGCTCTTTTAGCTTCTTGGGGCAAAGGATGCATGGGCAAAAATGGCCGGATCCGCATCCTAATTGCCAGGGAGGGTGGGGCTGCTGCAGCACAGTGGAGGGAGGCAGGACAACTGGACCCCATGTGGGGAACCTCTTTGCATTTCTATGGCCTGGCAATGACCATTTGCAGAGGAAATACAACAACTACAACCCAACAAAGGGAGGTACGCCAAGGATCCAAACCCTCAGGTTCAAGGTCTGGATCACCCACCAGACAATCAGCCCAGATGGGTCAAAGGGAACCCTAAGATGGGTAGTCAAGGAGAAAGATGGAGAATGTCCACTATGGCCTCATTCCAACCAGAGCAATGCGGACTATTGTTTGGGTCACTAATCTTTTAGCCTAGGATTTACAGGAGACAACAAGCAGCCTTGAGCTTTAGGGAAGGAAGAGTCCTCTGACTGCGCTTGTGGGGAAGGAGTGAAAGTGTTTTCATTTCCACAGAAACAGAAGAAGGAAAATGCACATCACAGTGCACAACCCGGCCAGAGAGCATAGACACGTCAGAGTGGCACATATGGTACAAGGGAGGACCCTATGGGACACACTTTGTATGACCTCTCAGGTAAGCTGCCTTTGCATTCTTTCTGCAAAGCCCTCCCAATCACTATCACCACTGTCAAAGCCCTTGTGTTTCCTGAGGATACCCTTCACTTTTGTCACGGACGGTATGCAAGAGGGACTTGGGGCTCCCTCGGGGTCCGCCATGGCACTACATGACACAGTCCAGAGGTGCAGGGGAGTTAGCTCCCCAGAGCGATGAAACTCAACCAATGTGAGAGGCACATATAGAGCTCTCCTTTTTTCTTCCTGTGGTGACCACTCCAAGGTATAGATTCTCTGTGCACACCATTCTGGAAATATCCCATTTGTGGAGCAAACAGACCTGATCAGTATCCTGCACTCTGTGTTTGCAGCAGCACACGAGTCCACTCTTCATCTCCCAGCACGCTTTCCATCCTCACCCCCACCATGTTCCTCACCTGCACTGGTCTAGCCTCGGGCCTCCCAAATTCAGTGTCAGCATTTCTTGTGTGTCTCAGGTTCTGCCTTCTTGAAAATTTTGGGCAACCCAGCTAACTTAGAAATCGCTGTACATCACAATGTGCACAATAGCCAAACTGTGGAAGAAGCTGAGATGCCCTTCAGCAGACAAATGGATAAAGAAGATGTGGTCCATATATATACAATGAAATACTACTCAGCCATCAGAAAGGATGAACACCCACCATTTACATCAACATGGATGGGACTGGAGGAGATTATGCTAAGTGAAGTAAGTCAAGCAGAGAAAGACAATCATCATATGGTCTCACTCATATGTGGAACATAAGGAATAGTATGGAGGACCACAGGGGAAGGGAGGGAAAACTGAATGGGAAGAAATCAGAGAGAGAGACAAACCATGAGAGACTCTGGACTCTGGAAACCAAACTGAGGGTTACAGAGGGGAGGGGGGCGGAGGGATGGGAAAACCGGGTGATGGGTATTAAGGAGGGCAGGTGTCGTGATGAGCACCGGTGTTATACGCAATTAATGAATCATTGAACATTACATCAAAAAAAAAAGAGAAATTGCTGTACATCATAAAAATATGATAAATGAATGGTAATACCATGATGAGTGTCAGTAAAAAGCAGGAAGACAGTAGAAGAAAGGCTTATGGTGTCTAGAAAAGGAAGTTCCTTGATCTTTGAGAGTGTGAACACTGGAAACAACTTCGGAACTCGCCAAGATCAACTTCCACATTTTGGAAGTGAGAAGGTTAAAGCTCAGAGCAATCTCTGGACTTTTCCTGGGTTGTATAACCACTCTATAGCACTACTAAGACTCTAACCACATCTCAGGAGTCTTAATCAGAATGCTTTCCCCTGTATCATTTTGGATCTAGCAGGGACTAGCCAAATTCCCCCACTATTCCCAAGAGGGTAATTTCTAGAAACGGGTTATTTAAACCTTAGTGTTCCCAAAGATGATGTGGGTTATCTTGTCAGGCTATAACCAGTGATGAAAATGCTTCAGACATAACTGAGATTTCTGCATGGACCTAACCATGTGGATTGATAACAATTATAATTATCTTATTTTCTTTGTTACCAATGCTAATTCCCATGCACAGCATTACATGTTTTACAAAGTTCATTCTCTCGCTGATTCCCACTTTCAGTACATGACCATATTTATATTTATGGCTCATGAGTCAGTTTTGCATCTGTCCATTCACCAGAGCCTGATCATTTCTTGGTAAATGGTCAAAATTGAATTTCCCAGAGTTACAAGTCTGAGTATCACAGATCCTGGGCCATTCTGAGTAATTCCTAAGGTCCAGCTTAATTTTTACACAGTCTGATAGCCTCAGTGCTCAAGATTACTGTAGGGAAATTAATGTTTCTAAAGCACGCAAGAGTGCCCTAGTGTACTAAAAAAAAAAAAAAAAAAAAAAAAAATGAATGAAACATTCACAAGTGCCTAACAGTATCCTAGAGAGTTATGTTCACAGAGTGGGCATCCAAATCATTATGATGCTCTGGGACCTTACATAAGATCTGCTTCAGACCTCAGTTCCCCCATTCTAAAATGAGGGCTTGGAACAAAGAACTCTGAGGACTGCTTAAACTATAACATTCTATGATTCATTATGATTTTCTCCTTAATGTATTTTTCCCTTTCTTTT
>NW_028063515.1:0-391 GCF_054177405.1 Leptonychotes weddellii
CCCCCTCCCCTTTCCAAACCAGGCTCTTTGGAAGGAAGTCACTACATATAGCCCACACTTAAGGAGTAAGGAGTTATGTTCCCCCCTCCTTTAGAGCAAAGTACCTACATAAGTTATTTCAAATTCTTCTGCATGGGAGATACTTAATTGTTCAATTCCAGTATATATGTACAGTAGTATCTGAATTGTTAACTTATACTGGGGCATTTGGGTGGCTCAGTTGGTTAGGCATCTGACACTTGATTTCAGCTCAGGTAACAATCTCAGGATTATAAGGTAGAGACCCACATCGGGCTCCACGCTGGGCGTAGAGCCTGCTTAAGATTCTCTCTTTCCCTCTCCTTCTGCCCTTCCCCCACCCCTCTCTGTGTCTCTCTGTCTCTCTCTCTCT
>NW_028063516.1:0-391 GCF_054177405.1 Leptonychotes weddellii
GAGGGAACACAAGCAGGGGGGGAGTGGGAGAGGGAGAAGCAGGCTTCCCGCTGAGCAGGGAGCCCGATGTGGGGCTCGATTCCAGGACCCTGGGATCATGACCTGAGCCGAAGGCAGACACTTAACGACTGAGCCACCCAGGTGCCCCCATTACATCATTAGTTTTTAATGTAGTGTTCCATGATTCACTGTTTGCGTATAACACCCAGTGCTCCATTCAATACATGCCCTCCTTAATACCCACCACCAGGCTAACCCATCCTCCCACCCCCCTCCCCTCTAGAACCCTCAGTTTGTTTCTCAGAGTCCATAGTCTCTCATGGTTCATCTCCCCCTCTGATCCCACCCCCTTCACTTTTCCCTTCCCGCTATCTTTTTTTTTTTTTTTTTA
>NW_028063517.1:0-391 GCF_054177405.1 Leptonychotes weddellii
GTTTGGCTAATATATTTGAAACACCAGAAGAGAAAGTATGTAAAATCTACAGGGCATTTTCCTCCCTTTAAACACTTCAACCTTGATTCACCCAAGGAATCAAGGTGTGATCCTGAGCTGCAAACGACTCTCTAGGTGGAAACAACTTGAAGAAAATCGTAATTTTGAATAAGGTTACAATGAGTAAGACAAGGAAAAAAAGTTTCCAGAATAGGGCACCTGGGTGGCTCAGTTGGTTGGGCGACTGCCTTCAGCTCAGGTCATGATCCTGGAGTCCCGGGATCGAGTCCCGCATCGGGCTCCCTGCTCAGCGGGGAGTCTGCTTCTCCCTCTCCCGCTCCCCCCTCTCGTGCTCACTCTCTCTCTCTCTCAAATAAATAAATAAAATCTT
>NW_028063518.1:0-391 GCF_054177405.1 Leptonychotes weddellii
CTCTGCTGAAATATGTAAACGTTACCCTGTCTCCCAGGCAGCCGGGCGATGCAGAGAATCATAACAGAAATCGGAGGAAGGACTGCAAGCTTGCCTTAAAGAGACAGGAGGTTACGTGCTGCGAGGAAGCCAGACAAGAAGAATGCAATTTCACACAAGCAAGAAGCTTCTCGGGATGCGGGGATGTCTTTCCTCCCACAGGAGGGCAGTGGACACACGGCGGGATCTTACAGAACCACCGGGCGCCGGAAATGTGGGCACATGCGGCCATGTGGATTTATAAAAGTCCTTGACTTTGAACAAAAGGGAAAATTATACAGTATTTAGTGTCAGATTAATGGTCCTTCCTGCATCTAATTACTAAATGTTGAACACATATTTAAAAGGCTAT
>NW_028063519.1:0-391 GCF_054177405.1 Leptonychotes weddellii
ACAGAAGCCCTCTTTCTTCTTGAGAACTTCCCATCCTCCACTCCCTGTGCTTCTGGTGGGCTGTCCACCTCGCATCTCTGCTCCCTGCAACAGACTCAGTGAACGTACCAGCGAGGGGCTGTCAGAGTTCTCCTGGGCACTCATATGGTGCTAGGGATGAAAGGTCATGTTCTCTTCTATGACAAATGGAAGGGCCCTTCCTGAGAATGAAACTAAACAGCAGAGAGTTCACAGAAGACAGAGAGAGAAAGAGGGAATGTGAGACAGACAGAGTCAGAGATTCAGGGGGAAATAGAGACAGAGAAGAGACTTTTAAACCTTTGAATCTATGTGTATATGAACCAACTTTACTCCTACTGCCCAGTCAAAGGAGCCAATAAGTGCTTTTAAG
>NW_028063520.1:0-391 GCF_054177405.1 Leptonychotes weddellii
AAGTTGAAAAGTCAGCCTCGCAAGGATCAAACTGTTTCTGAGTATCTGAACTGCATCTCCGCACCAAGCTCAAAAATCTTTAAAATAATAAAGAATATCCAGCACCCAACAAGATAGAATTCACAGTATCAGGGGTCCAGTCAAAAACTACCAGCCATGTGAAGAAGCAGAAAACTATGACCTGTGATAGGAAAAAAAAATCGATCAGAACTGACCCAGAAATAATGCAGAGTATAAAATTAGTAGGACCAGGATATAAAGACAGTTGTCAAAACTAGATTCTGTACATTCATGAAGGTAGGGAAAGCAAAAGCATGCCAAAAGGAAATATGTACGCTATTTAAATATGAAATATGTACACTATTTTAAAAGGCCCAAATCTGGGACGTCT
>NW_028063521.1:0-391 GCF_054177405.1 Leptonychotes weddellii
CACAGGGGCGCCTGGGTGGCTCAGTCGTTAAGCGTCTGCCTACGGCTCAGGTCGTTATCCCAGGGTCCTGGGATCGAGCCCCGCATCGGGCTCCCTGCTCGGCGGGAAGCCTGCTTCTCCCTCTCCCACTCCCCCTGCTTGTGTTCCCTCTCTCGCTGTGTGTCTCTCTTCAAATAAATAAATAAAATCTTTAAAAAAAGAAAAAGAGAGCACAAACTAGTAGTCCAAAATGTCTTGGGGTCTTGTTTTGTAAAGCAGGATTTCACTCAAAAATATGGATTTCTGGCTGCGCCTGGGCAGCTCAGTCGGGTAAGTGTCCGACTCTTGGTTTTGGCTCAGGTCATGATCTCATGGGTCATAGGATTAAGCCCTGTGTCAGGCTCCCACTCAG
>NW_028063522.1:0-391 GCF_054177405.1 Leptonychotes weddellii
CTAAGCTAAATCCTCCACCCCAGCCCTTATCAATAATAAAAGTGATGTGTGACCTCTTATTTAACTTACCCTTCCATTTCATTTTTAAATCTGTCCGCAAGTAGGAGACCTGGATTTCGTCTGGTCTCAGGAATTCAGCTGGATAGGGATCAAACCATTCTGAACACCTACAAACTCAACAGGAGATCGAAGAAAAGAAGAGCAACAACTCTCTGAACAGAAAAGCGACCACTTTCTGGGAGGTAGGACGTGCGAAGAAGTGAATCCGAGGCGATATTCGAGAGGATAGACAGCGGGGGAGGGGCCTCCGTCAGCTGCTTCTGGCAAGTGATAGACCAGCGGAGCACAAAATCGGAACGTTTAGAAGTCTGCTCCGCTGAGGGACGTCACT
>NW_028063523.1:0-391 GCF_054177405.1 Leptonychotes weddellii
GAGGGAACACAAGCAGGGGGGGAGTGGGAGAGGGAGAAGCAGGCTTCCCGCTGAGCAGGGAGCCCGATGTGGGGCTCGATTCCAGGACCCTGGGATCATGACCTGAGCCGAAGGCAGACACTTAACGACTGAGCCACCCAGGTGCCCCCATTACATCATTAGTTTTTAATGTAGTGTTCCATGATTCACTGTTTGCGTAGAACACCCAGTGCTCCATTCAATACATGCCCTCCTTAATACCCACCACCAGGCTAACCCATCCTCCCACCCCCCTCCCCTCTAGAACCCTCAGTTTGTTTCTCAGAGTCCATAGTCTCTCATGGTTCATCTCCCCCTCTGATCCCACCCCCTTCACTTTTCCCTTCCCGCTATCTTTTTTTTTTTTTTTTTA
>NW_028063524.1:0-391 GCF_054177405.1 Leptonychotes weddellii
TTTTTTTTTTTAAAGATTTTTTATTTATTTATCTGAGAGAGAGAATGGGAGACAGAGAGCATGAGAGGGGGAGGATCAGAGGGAGAAGCAGACTCCCCGCCGAGCAGGGAGCTGATGCGGGACTCGATCCCGGGACTCCAGGATCATGGCCTGAGCCAAAGGCAGTTGCTTAACCAACTGAGCCACCCAGGTGCCCTATTTCCTATCAATCTTATTATTAATTTGGTCCACCTAAATATGACATAATATAGTTAAGGGAATACAGGTTTTACTTACATCTTTTTTTTTTCTTCGATACAAATAATACAAATTTCAGTTCAAAAACCTTTACAATAATTTCTTGTTACCTTTGAGCATGAATAAATTTCTGTCCAAAAATCTGCAAAGAGTT
>NW_028063525.1:0-14786 GCF_054177405.1 Leptonychotes weddellii
ATGGACATCTCAGCTGTTTCCATAGTTTGGCTACTGTGGACATTGCTGCTATAAACATTGGGGTGCATGTGCCCCTTTGATTCACTATGTTTGTATCCTTTCCATAAATACCTAGTAGTGCAATTGCCGGGTCATAGGGTAGCTCTATTTTCAACTTTTTGAGGAACCTCCATACTGTTTTCCAGAGTGGCTGCACCAGTTTGCATTCCCACCAACAGTGTAGGAGGGTTCCCCTTTCTCCACATCCTCGCCAATATCTGTTATTTCCCGACTTGTTAATTTTAGCCATTCTGACTGGTGTTGAGGTGGTATCTCATTGTGATTTTGATCTGCTGGGGGTTTTTTGATTACTGATTCAATTTCTTTGTCTAATAATAACTAATTGTTATTAGTCTGTCCAAGTTTTCCACTTCTTGCCTTTTCAGTTTTGGTATTTTATATATTTCTAAGAATTTATCCATTTCTTCTAGATTGTTCAATTTGTTGGTTTGTAGTTTTTCATAACATTCTTTTATGATTGTATTTCTATGGTGTTGGTTGTTATTTCTCCCCTATTTGTGATTTTATTTATTTGAGTCCTTTCTCTTTTTTCTTGATAAGCGTAGCTAGAGGGCTATAAATTTTATTGATTTTTTTCAAAGAAGAGCTCCTGGTTTCATTGATCTATTGTTTTTGTAGTTTCTGTATCATTTATCTCTACTCTCATCTTAATTATTTCCTTCCCTCTGCTGGTTTTAGGTTTTGTTTGTTGTTCTTTTTCTAGCTCCTCTAGGTGCAAAGTTGGGATGTTTATTTGAGCTTTTTCTTGCTCCTTGAGGTAGGCCTGTATTGCTATATATTTGCCTCTAAGGACCGCTTTTGCTGCATCCAAAAGGTTTGGACCATTGTGGTTTCATTTTCATTTGTTTCCATGTACTTTTTTATTTCTTCTTTGACTTCTGGTTGATCCATTCATTGTTCAATAGCATGGTTTTTGTTTTTTTGTTTTGTTTTTGTTTTTTAATTTCCATGTGTTTGTGGTCTTTCCAGACTTTTTCTTCTGGTTGACTTCTCATTTCATAGCATTGTGGTCAGAAAAGTTGCATGGTATGACTTAGATCGTGAATTGTTCAGGCCTGATTTGTGACCCAGTATGTGATCTATTCTGGAGGAGGTTCCCTGTGCACTTGAAAAGAATGTGTATTCTGCTGTTTTAGGATGAAATGTTCTGAATATACCTATTAAATCCATCTGTTCCATTGTGTCATTCAAAGCATTGTTTTCTTGTTGATTATCTCTTTCGATGATCTGTCCATTGCTGTAATTAGGATGTTAAAGTCCCCTAGTATTACTGGATTATTATTTAGTTCCCTTATGTTTGTTATTAACTGTTTTATGTATTTGGGTGCTCCCATTTGGGGTATATAAGTATTTACAATTGTTATATCTCCTTGTTGGATTGTCCCCTTTATTATTACACAGTGTCCTTCTAAATCAAATTTTACAGTCTTTCGTTTAAGTATTTTGTCCAATATAAGTATTGCTACTCTGGCTGTCTTTGACATACATTTGAATGACACATGTTTCTGTATCTTCTCACTTTCAATCTCAGGTATGTTAGGTCTAAAATGGGTCTCTCTCTTTTTTTTAAAAGATTTTATTTATTCATTTGAGAGACAGTGAGTGAGAGAGAGCATGAGTGAGTGGGTGGGGGGGAGAAGCAGGCTCCCCACTGAGCAGGGAGCCCAGTGCAGGGCTTGATCCCAGGACCCTGGGATCATGACCTGAGCTGAAGGCAGATGCTTAACTGACTGAGCCTCCCAGGCGCATAAAAATGGTTCTCTTGTAGGCAGCATATAGTTGGGTCTTCTTTTTTTATCCGTTTTGTCACCCTATGTCTTTTTTGTTGTTGTTTTTATTGAAATTCCAGTCAGTTAACATACATTGTAATATCAGTTTCAGGTGAACAATATAGTGATTCAACACTTCCATACACCTCCCAGTGCTCATCACAAATGCACTCCTTAATCCCAATCATGTATTTAACCCATCTCCAACCCACCTCCCCTCTGGTAGCCATAGTTTTTTCTCTGTAGTTATGACCTGTTTCTTGGTTTGCCTCTCCCTCTCTTTTTTTGGTCCTTTGCTTTCTTTCTTAAATTCCACAAATGAGTGAAATCATATGGTATTCATCTTTCTCTGGCTGACTTACTTTGCTTCGCATAATACTTTCTAGCTCCATCTATGTCCATCTATATCTTGCAGATGGCAAGATTTCATTTTTTTATGCCTGAGTAATATTCCATTATATATATATATACTACATCTTCAAGAGTCTATTTTAATAATTCTTACAGAGCTTGTTTAGTGGTCATGAAGTCCTTTAATTTTTGTTTGTCTGGGTAGGTCTTTATCTCTCCTTCTATTCTGAATGATAGTCTTGTTGGATAGGGTATTCTTGGCTGCAGATCTTTTCCACTCAGCATTTTGAATATATCATGCTACTCTCTTCTGGCTTGCAAAGTTTCTGTTGAAAAATGTCTTGATAGTCTTACTGATTTTCCCTTCTAAGTTACTGACTTCTTTTGTCTTGCTGCTTTGAACATTTTTTTCTTTATAACTATATTTTGTGAATTTAATTACTGTATGTCTTGGTTGGGTCTGCTCTTACTGATTTTGATGGGAGTTCTCTGTTCCTCCTGGACTGCATATCTATTCCCTTCCCCAGATTAGGGAAGTGTTCAGCTATTATTTCTTTAAATAAATTTTCTGCCCCCTTTTCTCTCTCTTCTTGTTCTGGGACTCCTGTAATACGAATGTTACTACGTTTGATGCAGTCCCTGAGTTCCCTAAGTCTGTTCTCATTTTGCAAAATACTCTCTCTCTTTTGTTCAGCTTGTTGGCTTTCTGTTATTCTTTCTTCTAGGTCACTAATTCATTCTTCTGCTTCTTCCAGCCTGCTGTTCTTTCCATGAAATGTGTTTTCATTTCGTTTATTGTGCGCTTTATTTCTGCTATGTTTTTCCTTATCTCTCTGTTAAGGGTCTCAGTCATGTCTTCCACTCTTTTCTCAAGTCCAGCGAGTTCCTTAGAATCATTGCTTTAAATTTTCCGTCAGGCATGTTACTTATATCTGTTTTACTTAGATCTCTGCCTTGGCCTTGTCCTATTCTTTCATTTGTGATAAATTTCTCTGTCTCCTCATTTTGTCTGCCTCTCTGTGTGTGTTTCTGCGTGTTATGAATGTCAGGAGGGTATCTTATGTGTGTTGCTTACACTCTGCTGTTGTGTCTGAGTCACTTTTCCTTTTAGTGTAGTCATTTGCAGTGACCCTCTGCCTGTTGTGGGCTGTTGTGGGCTGTGCTTGCTCTCTGTGATGTTAGTAGAACCCAGGCAGTCCAACTCTGATGGGGTGTGCCTGCTGGGGAACTTAGGAGTGGGGCCGCCGTGCTAGGAAAATTTGCACTGGGCCACTGGTCCTATGTTGGACCCCCTAAAGTGCTGCAGTGGCTGGTGGTTGTTTGCTGGAGCTCCTGGGGCCATGAGGCTGGGTGCGGAGCATGAGGATGGCTGGGCACAGCTGGGGCCAGTGCACGATGGTGGTTGGGGGTGCACAGCTGGGAGTGGTGTGGCTTTAACAATATTTCCCCTGAGCCTGTGGTCAAAGCTAGCAGACTTAGTGTGGGCTAGTCCTCAGGAGAACTTGTGGGAAGGGCACACTGCTAATGGGTTAGGTAGCAAGTGTCTGTGCAGCCCCACCTCCCACAGGTAGCTGGGGGTTCAGGAGAGGAAAACAATGCCTACCAGCTCCCTCATTTTTGAAGTCCCCTAACATGCTGCAAAATCATTATGAACAGATCTGTCTCCCATTTGCCCCCAGTGTTGTGTAGACTGCCATTTTTATGTTACCTCTCTGTGCGGGCTGCTGTCTCCTTAAAGGCAGTGACTCAGTTATCACCTGCCCTCCAGGCTCATCCAGTGCTAAGTCAGCTGACCTTTAAAGCACAAGGCTTCAAGTCCCACTGGTTTTATAAACTCACAGAATTCAGCCCCTCTGGTTTTTAAAGCCAAGTGTTACGGGAATCAGCCTTCCCTGTGTGAGCTCCCTGGTGTGGGGGCCCATTTCTCTGCTCTCTCTACCTATCTGACCATCCTAACCTTTCAAATGCAGTTTTGTCTCTATATTTAGTTGTGGAATTTTTTCTGCCAGTTTTTAGATCTCTCTGCCAGTCTTGGATGTGGATGATATCTAGTTGAAAACATGGGAAGGGGTGAGCTCAGGGTCCTCCTACTCCACTATCTTCCCGAGCCTCTAGCCAGAATGATTTACTTTTAAAACAAGACATAAGAGGGGCGCCTGGGTGGCTTGGTTGGTTAAGCATCTGCCTTGGGCTCAGGTCATGATCCCAGAGTCCTGGGATTGAGTCCTGCATTGGACTCCTTGCTCAGCGGGGAGCCTGCTTCTCCCTCTCTCCCCTGCTCGTGCTCTATCTCTCGCTATCTCTCTCTCTCTCAAAAAATAAATAAAATATTTTTAAAAATAAAAAAAAGTTTAAAAAAAGACAAAGTGGAGAAGTCAAAGGAATGCATTCCTAGTGGCAAAATATCAAAGTCTTAATATCTGGCCAGGGGAAATAATTGAGTGTAATGTCCTCCCAGTCCTTAAAATAATGTACACAGCAAGTGACCCCGAGGTTTACACCAGCTGTGCTCAGTGCCTGGATTTATGAAGGACCTCCTCCCCAGGAAAAGTTTCTGATTTTGGGTCAAATGAAAAGTAGCCTTTCAAACTAGACATGAGCCCTGGGAAGAGGCCCCTCAGTACCAGGACCTGTTTTCCTTTTCTAGCCCTGTGCAGATTTCTGCCTTAGAGCAAAGAATAGGATGAGGCATAAGAATCATGCAGATGGGTGGTACAGAGACTAAGATGGGATTGGGGTGAGCAGTGGTTTAAGACTAAGGAACCTCCTCCCAGTGACCTAACTGCCTTGGGAAGGTGGTTCCCCTCACCCAGAGACTGATGTTTTCTCTGTGTTTTGCTTACAGAGAAGCTTCAGACAGAGCTCGGTAAGTGACCCTTCTTCAGATTATTTCTTCTTGTGCACGTTTTAGCATCTGATTTTCCATGTATGTTCTTCTCGTTTCCCAACCCTGCTAGCCACATGGGTGGCAGGAAAAAGGGGAGAAAGGCAGGGGTGGGTACAAAATGCAATGTGGGAGCAGGGAAGCAGCACTGACCTGGTGTTCTAATTCTGTTTTTCCATGGCTGCTTCAGACTGGAGAAGGGCTGAAGGCCAGGCTGGTGAGTGAAGCTCGTCTCCCTCCCACTGTCCACTTTCATCTCAACATCCCAGTCACTCACTCTGACTCAGCAACCATACTTCATTCTGGTTTCTTTCATAGGCATATGGCATGTATTAATGTATGTCACTTAGTAGAGGTTATATTCAAGTTTTACTTTTCTATTTACTTTTCTATTGTTCTGAGGTGTAAGCATATTATAAACCATTGATGCCAATTCTGGTTGCACATCAGAATCACCTAAATCCTGGCACCCACCCTCAAAGACTGACTTGTGGGTCTAGAGTGGGCATGTTACTCTATGTGTAAATATTTTTCCCTGTCCCTTCCTCCATTCCCCACATAAAGCAAACAGTCTGATGTGTAGCTTTATTTTGTATGTATTTTTGCAAAAGGTGAATTTTCGGCTTTGTGCACAAGCGTTTTCGTTTCTGTAAATGATGTTTACAGCCTTGTGCTGTTCCTTGCTTTTCTCACTCATCACTGTTTTAGTGTCCATCCCTGCCACTCTATCTGGTCCGTCTCTTCTTGCTGCAGAGTACTCCATTTTAGCCAGCCATATTCTTCAAATAGACGTCCAGCCCTTCTCTGACCCCACACCACCACACACAACACTGAATGAATAGCTTCAAATGTGTCACCTTCTGGCTTTATGTGGAGATTTCTCTGGGATGTATACCCACGAAGGGAATTGCTGGCCCGTGGGGGATATGTCACTAAGTGGGATAGAGGGATCCCCCGAAGGCAGTGTCATCATCCTGCCATTGGCAGTGCGTGGAGACTCCCAGGAGCCCACATCCCACATAAGGCACTGTCTGAGTCAGCCAGTCGATCGGGATGAGTGATCGCTCCTTGTTCTTTTAGTCTGTTCTCCTCTGAATACTAAGTTTGGGCATCTCTTCATATGCTAGTTGACTTTTGGGGCTTCCTCTTTTGAATATTGCCAGTTCATGTCCTTTAGCCATTGTTTTAAGTAGAATCCATGCCAGGTGTGGAGCCCAATATGGGGCTCAAACTCATGACCCTGAGATCAAGATCTGAGCTGAGATCAAAAGCAGAAGCTTAACCAACTGAGCTACTCAGGTGCCCCTTTTGGCTGTTTTTAGTATGAGGTTGCTATCTATCTTTTATCGATTCAAGGGGACATGACACATATATGTACATAATGACAATATATTGTCATATATATAGACATATGGCATATATATACACATATATATACATCAACAAAGTTTTAAAAACACAAGTCATTAGGTAAAAATTTGATGAATTAGATTTTATCAAAATTAATGGTTTCTTTTCAGTGGGAAACCAAGGACATAGCTAATAGCAGGTGACAGACTAGAAGAAGGAATTCACAGTGTTTAATACCAGTGAGGGATTAATATCCTTATGCAGATATATATTCATCAAATTTGTACCGTATGGCATGTGTTTTTGAAGTTTTGTTGAAGAAAGCCTTCCTCACACTTAGGTCGTAAAGATACTCTCTTCCACTTTCTTCGATTCACTTCACATGTGTTCTATGTGTATCTTTAATCCATCTGAAATTTGCCATTGTATTTGGTGCTAGGTGAGAATACAGCTATTTTTCTTCATATAGTGAGTCAGTTTTCCCAGTGCCATCTACTATACCGTTCATGATTTCCCCATTGATGTGGGTATTGCCTTTAGTTCATATCTGGTTCTCATGTGTAGATGGATCTATCTGTTGACCACCTATTACTTCATTGTTTTCACTGTTATGGCTTTTATAGTACCCAAAAGTACAAGTTTTCCTCCATTTCTGCTTCCTTTTAGAAGTGAATGGACCTTTTTAGGCCCATTTTAAATTTTAGGATACATTTATAAAATTCCTTAAAAAAATCCAAAAGCAATTTTTCATGGATTGCTTTGAATTTTTAGATACATTTAGAAAGAATCAACATCTTTATAGAATTGAGTTATTCTATGCAAGAATAACTACTAGTTATTCTGATGTAAACTCAGGACTTAAAGGCCCTGCTATAAATTTATGGAGCTCTGAAAATTTCTATTACTTTTGCTATTTTGTGACTTGTTGATCTCTCTGTTGTAAAGCAGATTAAGATAAAAGAGAAATCCACTCAGAACGGTTCATGTCAAGAAAGGAGGCAAAACAGGATATCTAAATGACATTTTAGGACAGGAGCCATGCTCAGCCAGGCTTCCTCAGACTGAGCCTGCTGGTCAGAGATTTAAAAACTTCTTGTGCAGTCTTCAGGGCATCCCGGCCACCTGTATTGGTTCTCTTTGCCCACATGCTTTGTTCTCCTGCCTTTTTCAGTACAAGGTTCGACTGCATGCAGGTTTGATAAAACCCAGCACTGACACCAGCCACTTAACCTAATCCTAAATTCCCAGAGAAATGCCATTGTGAACCCAGACCAGTCTGGACTCCCAACTCGCTGTCATGGTGGGAGTGGGATCATTGGGTTTGTAGCATCCCTCATTGCATTTTGAGCCTCCCTCAAGGTTGCAGAGTTACTGACTCAGATCTTTGGATCTCTTTTTCCTTTCTGTTTGGTTTCAGAGTGGAGAGCAGCCCAACAATATGCAGGTAACTGAAGTCAAGGGATTGTGACTTGTGACTGGGGTTGGTTGGATCTTAAACAGAAGGAAGGTAGACAGATCTGAGATTGGAGGAAGGATCTGTCCAGGATCCAAGTATGGAGCCTACACACAGAAACACATAAGCCTAATTTTGCACATACACAACATGACACATATGCCTGCATGCACACATCTGATTACACTCACACATGCACTTTTTTGTGTGCACACACCTCCTCTTAAAAGCACATTACTTTCTGGGTTTTACTAGATTTGTTTCCATCTGGCAGGAAGACTGCTAGGGCCAGTTTGTAAGAACCTCTCATTTGACAGAAGAGATCCTTGGGGTTCCCATCTATCAAATGGGTGTGCTTTGAGGGATGGGTGTTAGAGGGCAGGGCATGGGACTGGATCATCTCAGAGGTCCCTTTCAGTTTTAAAATGCTAGCATTGCTATAAAACTGAGGCTCAGAGCTCACATGATGATCTCAAGGTCACACAGGGTGGTGGCATCAGTGAGGAATTGAACCAGCCTGGAGCCCCTTCCCCTTGACCGGGAATTGGGGGAAATGAGCCCACCTCTCTCCCCACGAATCTGCCTTGTTTTCTATCTCTGCTCTCCATAGCACCTAGAATGGCAGTTGGAAACTTCCAGTTCAGGAAAGAAATGATTCTTCTAATGGCTTTCAAGTGCTCAGGAGTGCCTTGCAAGCTGCTTCAGTACACAGGGGTGGTATCAGGGGTGGGAGTGACCGCCAGGAGCACTAGAAGTTTACCTGTTGGGGAAGGGGACAGGCAGGGCCCAGAACCGCCCTTCGCAGGCACTAACCCTGTGCCTCTGCACAGTGGACGTAACCCTTGATCCGGCCTCGGCGCACCACAGCCTGGAAGTCTCTGAGGATGGCAAGAGCGTGTCCTCCTGCACAGCAGTGCCTGGCCCTGTGGTGGGGGACCCCCAGCGGTTCTCTGAGCAGACGTGTGTGCTGAGCTGTCAGCGCTTCTCTGCTGGCCGCCACTACTGGGAAGTGCACGTGGGCAGGCGCAGCCGCTGGTTCCTGGGTGTGTGTTTGGCCTCAGTGCCTCGCCTGGGGCCGGGGCACCTAAGCCCAGCCAATGGCTACTGGGTGATGGGGCTGTGGAACCGCTGTGAGTACTTCATCCTGGACCCACACCGCATTGCGCTCACCCTGCGTGTGCCGCCACGGCGTGTGGGCATCTTCCTGGATTGGGAGGCAGGAAAACTGTCCTTCTTCAATGCATCAGACGGCTCCCACATCTTCACCTTCACCCACCCCTTCTCAGGGACGCTCTGTGCGTATTTCAGGCCCAGAGCTCACGACGGTGGTGAACACCCAGATCCCCTCACCATCTGCCCATTGCCTGTTAGAAGGACATGCCTCCTTCTAACAGAAGAAGATGAGACTGATACCTGGTTACAGCCCTATGAGCCCTCAGATCCCACCCTGGGCCTGTGGTGAGGCACTCTCTTTCCTGCCTGGGTCCTTGGCAGCTTCCTGGACACCTGGCTGGGATTTGCTCTCACATTTCCTCTAGAGTGGAGGAAACATCACCAAAATGTCAGCAAAGGCTAAAGACTCAGCACAGCAGAAGCAAACAAAAAGAGGAAACTTTACCTATAGATGTATGCATATATATGCATGAATATATATATACATATATGATTTTCTTTAATGAAAAGAGGGAATTTCAAAGCTTGTTTGTGTGTATGATAGGACTAAGCAAAGGAGGAACAATAAGTTCATGTTGTTGGGAGCCACAGTGTGTACTGTGGGAGACCAGAAAGAAACTGGAATGGGGGAAAAATGGTGGGAAACCTTACTGGATTGGATAAGAAGTATCAGTTAACTTGTATTTTTTAAATACTTTCTATATATGTATTCTAGCTCTAAAATGTCTAGAAGCAATGATACCTCAAAGTAGTGAGTTCACTTGGGGCTTAGATCCCAGTTTTAAAATGTCATTTCCCACTGAAATGAACTTGGAGAAATGGCTGATTCCAGGGTTGGATCAGAGAAAGTACAGGTGAATCTGGAACATCTTGTGTTCAAATGTGCTCAGGAACTGATGGGGCCATAGGAACCAGGGTGAAGATGCTCCACTGACCAGTTATGGGACAGTTTGAACTTTAAAATTAATCATGACAAGGATGAATAATGACAAGAATTGATCAACAAGGGATTGGGCAAATAAGAAAATTCCCTGTGTGCTGAGAGGTTTTTCAGTCAGAGATGAAATACAGAACTACAGAAAGAGGAAAGAAGAAAATGAAAGAGTAGCTCTGTGAACTCACAGTTTTTACAATGTACAGCTAGATGGAGCACATGCACACACGTGATAAGTAGGGAGACAGATAGATTTGTGTGTGCACACGCATGGTTCCTGGCTTTGTCAGTTTTGACAGGAACAATAACACTCCAGTACCAAAGAGCGCACCTAGCATCCAGAACTTAGTTTTTAGTACTATTTTCTGCTAAAAGGAACCAAAGCTCCTTCAAGAAGTGATGGACTCCAAGGCTGAGTCAGGGAAAATACAAGATAGGTGTGATATTATGATTAATGAGAAGTATATGGTCTTCCACCTAGATTCTGGCACAGAACTAAAACCCTTAGAATTTTCTAAGTGATAAGAGCTTATCAGGGTGTCTTTTGATATTCATAACAAGCCCCTTTCAACCACACCTCATTTATGTTAGTGAAATGACTTCTGGAAAGCCCCCTAAGGGTGGAGCTGGTTTTCAGGGGAACCAAGTATGTGATTAAAAGGTTGAAATTTAGCCCCTCGCCCCACCCCCACCATCCACCCCTAAACTCAGAGATTGAAGAGAGGCTGGAGATTAAGTTCAGTCACCAGCTGTGGACCCACACCTATGTGGTCAATTAATCTTCCACAAAGCAGGAAAGAATATCCGATAGAAAAAAGTCTATTCAAAACATTGTATTGGGAAACCTGGACAACAACATGAAAAGAATGAAACTGGACCATTTTCTTAAACCACACACAGAAATAAACTCAAAATATATGAAAGACCTAAATTTGAGACAGGAGTCCATCAAAATCCTACAGGAGAACACAGGCAGTAACTTATTTGACATTGGCCACAGCAACTTCTTACTGGACATGTCTCTGGAGGCAAGGGAAACAAAAGCAAAAATAAACTATTGGGACTTCATCCTGATAAGAAGCTTCTGCACAGTGAAGGAAATAATCAACAAAACTAAAAAGGCAATCTACTGAATGGGAGAAGATATTTGCAAATGACATATCTGATAAAGGGTTAGTATCCAAAATCTAGAAAGAACTTATAAAACTCAACACCCCAAAAAACAAATAATCCAGTTAAAAAATGGGCAGAAGACATGAAGAGACATTTTTCTGAAGGAGACATACAGATGGCCAACAGACACATGAAAAAATGCTCAACATCGCTCGGCATCAGGGAAATGCAAATCAAAACTACAGGGAGATATCACCTCACACCTGTCAGAATGGCTAAAATGAACAACAGGAAACAACAGGGGTTGGTGAAGATGTGGAGAAAGGGGAACCCTCTTACACTGTTGGGGGAAATGCAAACAGGTGCAGCCACTCTGGAGAACAGTATGGAGGTTCCTCAAAAACTTAAAAATAGAACTACCTTATGATCCAGCGATGGCACTACTGGGTATTTACCCAAAGATACAAGAACACTAATTCAAAGGGACACATTCACCCCCATGTTTACTGCAACGTTATTTACAATAGCCAAGATATGGAAGCAATCCAAATGCCCATCAGTTGATGAATGGATAAAGAAGAGGTGGTATATATGTACAATGGAATATTACTCGGCCATAAAAAATGAAATCTTGCCATTTGCAATGACATGGATGGAGCTGGAGAGTATAAAGCAAAGGGAAGTAAGTCAGTCAGAGAAAGACAGAAACATACGATTTCATTCATATGAGTAATTTAAGAAACAAAACAAATGAGCAAAGGGAAAAAAGACAAACCAAGAAACACTCTTAATTATAGAGAACAAACTGGTGGTTACCAGAGTGGGGGAGGGGGAATGGGTTAAACAGGTGATGGGGATTAAGGAGGGCACTTGCAGTGATGAGCACTGCTGTCATATGGAAGTACTGAATCACTTATTGTACACCTGAAACTAATTTTACCCTGTATGTTAACTAACTGGACTTTAAATAAAAACTTTAAAAAAATAAAAAAAAACCAGGGGTGTCTAGGTGGCTCAGTCGTTAAGCATCTGCCTTTGGCTCAGGTCATGATCCCAGGGTCCTGGGATCGAGCCCCGCATCAGGCTCCCTGCTCCGCGGGAAGCCTGCTTCTCCTTTTCCCACTCCCCCTGCTTGTGTTCCCTCTCTCGCTGTGTCTCTCTCTGTCAAATAAATAAATAAAATCTTTTAAAAAATAGTAAAATAAAAACTTTTTAAAATGCTAAGTGAAATAAGTCAGAGAAGACAAATACCATATGATTTCACTCATATATGGAATTTAAGAAACAAATGAGCAAAGGGGGAATAAAGAGAGACAAACCAAGAGAGAGACCTTAATTATAGAGAACAAATTGATGGTTACCAGAAGGGAGAGGGTTGATGGGATGGGTGAAATAGATTATGGGGATTAAGGAGGGCACTTGTGACGAGTACTGGTGATGTATGAATTGTTGAATCACTATATTGTACACCTGAAACTAATATAACACTATATTAACAACTGGAATTAAAATAAAAACTTTTTAAAAAATCATAGCCTTGTTAACATACCATGTATGATATTTAGAAAGGGTTGGTTTTCTATAATCATTTCCATTAGTGTGCAAATATTTTGGGGTCCTACTCACAAATGTTATATGATAGCATTAAAAATATGTTCCTTGACTGTATACAGTGATTATCTATTCTTTTTATTGTTTTTATACATTAAATAAGAAAAACAAACATATAGCTGATGCAAAATGCAAGTTAAATTATTTTTAAATAACTGATAGCTCTACTGGTGCATTTTAAATAATGGGGAAGCCCAGGGATCTTAGTCAGCTACATGTTTTGTGAACCATAAAGGCTAAGCTGGAGACCACCCAAGAGGCCAGATTATTCAGAGTAGAAACCCAAGCCTCCTTCCGGTCAAACCCCATTACTCTCTTGAAAATTTCTAAAAAAATAAGACATGGTATGTTCAATTCTCCCCACTGTTTACATTTTCCATGGAGCTATTCCTCAAAACTGGGAAATGGTGAACACAGCACTTATGTGTGGATCCCAATCCAGTGTACAAAATACAACTGTGGATGAGGCTGCCCTTGCTTGAAGCAGCCCAGGTCTGGCTAATTCACAGGGGCAGGAAGAGCTGAGAGAGGACCTTAACTTCAACAGTGGGTAGGAGTCAAGTTATCATTGGCCCCATGGGAATCTTACAGGGGGAGACAAATATTCCCACAGACTGAGCATTTCCATACATCTTTGGTGGGATTATAAATTGGCACATTTTGAGGTCAAATTCTACCAATTTCTAAATGTGAGCATCCTCTGACCCAACAGTTCCAAATACAGGAATCTGATCTACAGAAATATTCACACCAGTACCTGAAAATATGAGGATATTCATTGCAAACATTGAAAGCAGGGATGGAATACCACCTACTTGCTATTAGGAGAACAGATAACATATAGTCTATTTATACTATGGGTACTGTGGCATGATAAATTTTTCCAGGGAGTGTGTGTTATTGCTTTTGTAATTAAAAAAGTAAACCACTGTTTTTTCCTTCTGCCTCATGCCAGTGGGAAACAATCACAAGAAAATATTTTAAAAATATATAATTGAAGATCAAAACCATCTGATTGAATAATCTTAACACTACAAGGTAGTGACATGACATGTTTTCATGTCTTTCATAGTTTTTAAATCCCTGCCTTTGATTGCCTCCATAGAGCCCTTCTTTCTTGTTCTTCAATAATACAGTCCAAAGTGTTCGTATAACTTTAATTATTAAATGATCTGTCCAGTTTGCAAACTCTGGTCTCATAGCCAATTCTGGCATCTGGTAGGCTGTGTGCCTGCTCTAGGGAGGGGGCTGTTCTGCCCCTAGAGACCTCCACTTCCTGTCTTTGACAGACTTTTGCTGTTCTCTCAATGCTGAGGCAAGGAGAGATGAAGGAAACAGTGCAGTCACAACCTCCCCTGGGTCCTCTGCATTCCTCAGTTCCCGCAGCTTTAGCTGAACCCGTAACCTCTGCTTTATTTGTTCATGCAAGAACACTCCAATGCTCCTGTGATGTTGGGTCCCCTCACTTGTCAGACTACATGCTTGGGAAGGATGGTGCAGCAAAATAGTTCAATTTAGATAGCTTTCCAGATACTCTTTTGACAGAGGAAACTCAAACCTTGTGTGTGTGTGCTGTGTTAAATGGGAGTTAGGCAGGCTATCTCCAAGGACCACACCCTTTAGTTTCTCTTTCTCTGGGCAGATCAACAATCATATCAAACAAGATGCCAACAATCATATCAAATAAGATTTTGGGTGGCATCCCCCCAAATTATATATAATTCTTTTAGGGTTGGCTTAGGGGAGTGGCAAGTACCCCACCCCCCTCTTCATGGAGGACAGGGAATTGCCTCTCACGATTCCACTCCCAAGGCCTTGGTGACCCCCTCACCTCACCCAGTGTCTTCCCCATCCTCTGCCCCCCAAAACAAATGAGCTCCTCTTTTAGCCACATACTTATTTCACACTTTTTATTTTTTTAATTTATTTTATTATGTTATGTTAGTCACCATACAGTACATCTTTAGTTTTTGATGTAGTGTTCCATGATTCATTGTTTGTGTATAACACCCAGTGCTCCATGCAATACATGCCCTCCTTAATACCCATCTCTGGGCTAACCCATCCCCCCACCCCCCTCCCCTCTAA
>NW_028063526.1:0-8245 GCF_054177405.1 Leptonychotes weddellii
TTGTGTTCCCTCTCTCGCTGTGTCTCTCTCTGTCAAATAAATAAATAAAATCTTTAAAAAAAAAAAAAGAAAGGGCCAAGGGGCCTGACCTGTCTCACTATGGGATCCCGGTATCTTATATCATATGATTCCTGCATGCATATTTTGCTCCTCAAAGGATAATTTTTGGCCCCCTGTGATTTCTGTTCGTCTAATCTGCGTACCACCTGGAGGAAGCAATGCAGTGTGGCCACCGACAAAGGGGCTCCTGCTTTTCCTGTGCTCTTGCAGATCCCCCGGATCTTCCTGCTTTGCCTACCTCCCTGTCTTGTTGAGATTTGTTGTGTCTACCAATGTTGAAATAAGAACAAAGATCATAAAGTGGAACCGCTATTCAGTTTGCAAAAGGTGACAGGAAAGGGCAAAAATACATATTTAAAGAGGCTCATTTTTTCAAAAAGCCTAGTGATTATTTCCTCTCAGAATAAAATTATGTTAAAATCATTCTCTGCAAGGAGGGGAAAAGATGGTCTTTGGAGAATAAAGCTAAACTAATTTTAGCTCCATTTGCATTTCTAGTACATTAACAACTTCAATTTGGAGTGTGGAGGGGAGGAGAGAGGCTGACCCAATTACGCATCTTAAGAGGGGGCAGGACAGACAGAGCTGTGCCTTCAAAGGCTTACTTGGGCCAGACAGGTATGCTTCGGTCACACAGCTTGCAGGGAGGTGACATTCCTCCCTCCTCTTCACTCCTCAGCTCTGGAGCCTCCAACCTTGGACTTGAATGCCATGAAGTCTCACAGGAACAGCATGATGCGGTGGACAGGGCAAGGGTGGATTCCTTGCCTTGGGCAAGTCACAGCCTCTTTGCTTCCTGTTCGCTCCTATGAAATGGGAACTATTCATGGTCCCCGTGAGGATTCCAGGTAATCATGTACGTAAATCACCTGCACAAGTAGACTTTTAAGAAGGGTAGTACGAGATCCTAGAAAATACATAGTGATCTCTGCGCCCAGTTCAAAGAGCTCCTGTAACCCTGGTCATTTCCTAGGTGATTGGAGCACTAGGATAATCTTTTGTCCTAATATTTGATCTTTGACTCAGCTTCCTGACACAGGGCTGCTGAAACCCTTGCCATTTGCTGGGTAATAGGAGTGTCTTTTGTTCTAGGTGGGCTTCTGGATGGGGCTGGTCAGCAGGAAGATAAAGCCATGAGTAGAGGCTTGGAATTTTCAGCCTTGCCTCTCATTCTCTTAAGAAGGAAGAAGGGCTGAAAATGGAAGTAAAGATCTATCATACCTACATGATGAAGCCTCCATAAAAATCCCAGAAGTATGGGGTTCAGAGAGCTTCCCGGTTGGTGAACACACCCACGTACTGGGAGGTAATGGGCCCCAACTTCACAGGGACAAAAGCACCTGTCTCAGGACCCTCCCAGACCTCGTCCTGTATATCTTTTTATTTGGCTGTTCACACAGAAGCTGTTGGTAACCTGGGGACCTACTACTTGCGATTGGCATCAGAAGTGGGGCGGGAGAAATCTTGTGGGACTGAGCCCTTAACCTGTGGGGTCTGATGCTATTTCCAGGTAAATAGTATCTGAATTGAGTTAAATTGGAGGACACCAAGTTGGCAACATTAGAAGATTGCTTTATGTGGGGGAAAACCCCACATACTTGGTGACCAGAAGTGTCAGATGTTCAGTGTTCTGTGTGAGTAGTAAAGAAAAACTCACAGGAGGAAACAACTGTAGGTTTTCCCCTACACAGGTAGCTCCGATTATAGCTGAGCCCCACTCATCATCCCTATTATCCATCCATCCATCCATCGGTACCATCAATGGGTAGTGGTGAGACAGATGACGGGTACAGCCTGAGGCTCTGGAAGTTGATGGGTTCCTGAAAAGTCTTTCTTACCTCCAAGTCATGTAAATCAAACGAAATGCAAAATGCACCTGGTACTCTTGCTATTTGTAAATGACACATAAAAAAACCCATAAAGCAAAGACTTGGCTCTTCAAATCTCTGATTTATAAATAGGATTTCACATATAATTATAGACCCTCAGATGGAAAGGGACCCAGTTCTTGTGGGAGGTTGTGGATGCAGAGGGAAAAATATACCCATTATGTGGTTTTACACAGACTGAAATGAAACAAATAAATACCCCTTGCTTTTATTTTACACTTAGCTTTTTTTAAAATTACTTCTACCCTTTTTAATAGTGAACTTTGTCAAAGTGATCTGGAAGTATAGACAGTATCAAAAATCAATTATTAAGGGAGGGGTGCCTGGGTGGCTCAGATGGTTAAGTGTCTGCCTTCGGCTCAGGTCACAATCCCGGGTCCTGGGATGGAGCCCCACATCAGGCTCCTGGCTCAGCGGGAAGCCTGCTTCTCCCTCTTCCTAAGCCTCTCCCCCTGCTCATGCTCTCTCTCTCTCTCTCTGTATCTCTGTGTCTCAAATGAATAAATAAAATCTTCTTTAAAAAATCAATTATTAGGGCGCCTGGGTGGCTCAGTTGGTTGGGTGATTGCCTTCGGCTCAGGTCATGATCCTGAAGTCCCGGGATCGAGTCCCGCATCGGGCTCCCTGCTCGGCAGGGAGTCTGCTTCTCCCTCTCCCACTCCCCCTTCTTGTGCTCTCTCTCTCTCTCACTCTCTCTCTCAAAAAAAAAAAAATCTTTAAAAAAAAAATCAATTATTAGGGGAAACGTTTCCTTCTTAAAAATCTATTTCCTCCTTATTTCTAATCTTTAGCATAACATTTTTCCTTTTTGACTCTAATAACCAAAGGTATGGTATGATGCAGACTCAAAAGACGGGGAAATCTGAACCTGATTCTCAGCTCCACTATTTAACCTCCCTGGCCTTTATTTTCCTATCTACAAAATGGGGGATCTAATCCCACATAGTTGGTGATGCTGTTGCTATAACTGGTGTGCTAAGCAAGCATGAGGGTGCCCTGTGATCAAAATGCACTTGGTTATTCTTACACCCTTTAAACTTGATTCCCGGGGGCAGGGGTGGGGCAAGGCAGGGAGGGGGTGCTCTCCCCCACCTGTGAGTGACAAATCCTACAGGCCTACTCTGCTCACACTTCTTTGACAGTCTAAAGGCTACAAATACACCTGTACTTCAGCAACGACACAGTCCAGTTCTCTTTAATGATCCAGAGCTCTGAGTGTGACTTAGCTTCACATCTTCCCTTTCTAAGCTCAGGCCTGCTTCTGTGAACAGTGTGGAGGGAGAGGCTTTCTGCTCTTAGCTGCTCTTTCAGATCTGCTGGCCAGGTTCCCAGAAGGGGAGGTGGGATCGAGGTAAGAGAGGAGGACAGTTCTCGCTTAGCACATGACTTTGCACTCCAGCCCTGGAGGTGAGTAAGACAGCAGGGAAAATGTTCCGAAGGTCTGAGAGTCCCTCTAAGCCCTCACTAGGCTTGAGGCTAAAAGGTGACACCCCACTCTCTTTATGAATCTTCTCTCAATCTTTCATAATTTCAAACAAGGTAAGGCAGTTGGTAGACAAAGAACAGGTTCTCCTTCATTCCCATTGTAAATCCTGCATGTGGAGAGGTCTCTCTCACATTGGCTCATAATCAGCACACTGATATACCTTGGAAAACTGGGTCAAAAGAGTCTCCTTTTGGGCGCCTGGGTGGCTCAGTTGGTTAAGCGACTGCCTTCGGCTCAGGTCATGATCCTGGAGTCCCGGGATCGAGTCCCGCGTCGGGCTCCCTGCTCGGCAGGGAGTCTGCTTCTCCCTCTGACTCTCCTCCCTCTCATGCTCTCTGTCTCTCATTCTCTCTCTCTCAAATAAATAAATAAAATCTTTAAAAAAAAAAAAAGGAGTCTCCTTTTAACATCCTGTCATGTGAAGATAAGAAATAATATATCTCATGTGTTTGGCTTATAGTAGGTGCTCAATAAATTATTGACAAGGTAGAATCCTTATTAATAAATCGTTTCTTCCACCTGGTAGATGAGAAGGGACTTTCTGGGAAAATCCCAACACGTGCCTGTCTTAAATGCATCAGAATGCTTTTCTAAAAATGCTCTGTAGTCAACCAATTTAGATTTCCCAAAGCCAAATTCTTGTTAATTATTCAACATCTTAATATATGCCACAAGTAAAACCACATGCTTTAGAATTAAAAACTCTGTTCAAAAACATCCCGGGGTTGGCACATCCAATGGTTGTTGGTAATGTTCCAGAATCAGAATTAAAACAAAAGACTCCACTGTGGGTTTGAGGTTCCTTTAAAAAAAGTGTTACTTTTTCAAGCATGAAAGTATTTATTTTGCAGATCCCCTAGATTTAAATAATGGTCCAGAAATCTCACTGAAAATCTGCCGCCATCAGCTCTTTGGAAAATAGAGACTTAATTCTGGTTCTATCACCTCTGAGCTTGGCAGAGAACAAGCTGGACTATTTTCCAGGCAACCAAATCAATCAAAAACCACGAACCTTCCAGGAAACCTAAGACTTCAATTACCCAGAGCCCATGTTTGGGCATGTACCATGTGTGCGTGGTATGTTTGCGTCCTGCCCTCTGTGAGCTGTGGGCATTGAGGTTCCCCTGCTGAGAAAGCTGAATGCTTTGTTTTTCTCCTGGCAACATCATGGAATCAAAACCCACAGTAATCTGGCTGACTCCCACAGAAAACAGCACCTCTTCCAAAGCTGGAGGCAGCTTTGGTAGCCAGCAGGAACAGAGATGCAAATGCCTTCTCATCTGAGCAGGACCCTTTTGTATACTTACTCAGGACTTGGGTGATTCCCTTAAGTTATTTGGCTCCCAAACCCACCTTCCTTTGTCAGTTCAAGTGCAGTCTCCCCCGCCCCCTACCCCTACCCCCATCTCCAGTGGTGCTCAGTGCTTCTTGTCTGACAGTTGGCAGCCTTCTTGGCCTCTGCCTGTTCTCACTGCTCTCACCAGCACCTCCCCACTCCACCACCAATACTAGCTACTGACTAAATTACTGAAGCCCTCACTGCCCCCCTCCAACCAACTGCCCATCACTGAAAGGTTCGAGTAGAGACTGGTGACCTCTTAAAGGGGCTATCACACAGAGAGGATGTTACTTAAAGCATCATGGAGAATCTGTGCATTGAGTGATGAATGCCTGCTCCATGGAGCACAAAGAGGTGGATTAATTTGCCCCAATGCACATTGCCAGGACAAAGCCCTCCTACCTCGCTTTCCTGCCTTGGGCAAATGCTCTTCATCCGGTGTCTCACCAAATCTGGGAGTCAAGAGGGTCTCCTTCACATGGGTCATTTCTTCCTCAAGCAGTTTTTCTCTGGCTACCTGCATCCATCACTACTGTTCTCAAGGGGACCTTCTAGACTAGACTGGGTGTCCCCAAATCCTTCCAGCAGAACCCACTCTGAAGTAGACCTGCACAGAAGATACCTAGTAATGGGAAGAAATATAAGAAGGGTGCCGAAAAATATGTGGGGGCCAATCCTACTCCAGTGCATCCCAGAGAATGCACACTGGATTACTAGTAGCAGCTACTCTTGAGGAATAGTGCTATGAAATGTAAGGGAGGGAGTGTTTCACTCTTACTTTCTGCAGTTCCATTATTTAATTTTTTTTAATTTAGTGGTTACCCTAGACTTTGAAATATGCATTTATAACTAATCTAAGTCCATCTTCAAACAACACAATATTGCTATCAATACCCTATAACAAAATATTGCCAATACCTTCTGGGGACCCCTTATGATATTGCTGTTATTCATTTCACTTATCCATATGCTATAATCATCCAACAAATTGTTGCTATTATTACATTAAACAAGCAGTTATCGCTAGCTCAATTAAGAAGAAGGATAATAAAATATTTTAATTTAATCTTCCTTTATTCCTTCTCTGATGCTCTTCCTTTCTTTATGTAGATCCAAATTTCTGACCTAAATAATTTTCCTTCTCCCTGAAGGATTTCTTTTAACATTTCTTACAGAGTCATTCTGCTGGTTATTAATTCCCCCAGTTTTTTGTTTGTCTGAGAAAGTCTTTATTTCTCTTTCACTTTTGAAGGATAATCTTGCTGGGTGTAGAATTCTAGGTTGGTGGGTTTTTTTTTTTTTCCCAAGACTTTAGATATTTCAGTACATTCTCTTTTTGCTTGCATGGTTTCTGATGAGAGGCCTACTGTAATTTTTATCCTTGTCCCTTTATAAGTAAGATGTGTCCCTCTTCTGGCTTGTTTCAAGAATTTCTCTTTGTCTTTGGTTATTTGAAGTTTGAATAGGATAGCATAAACAATGTAGATTTTTTGGTATTATTCTGCCTGGTGTTCTTTCAGCTTCCTGGCTCTGTGCTTGGGGTGTGTTATTAATTTTGGAAAGTGCTTGGCCACAGTTCAATTATTTCTTCTGCTACATTATTTCTTCTCCTGGTATTCCAATGATGTGTTATCTGGCATATCCAATTAGGTTATATCGTTAGACATCCCACAGTTTAGGTGTTCTGGTCTGTGGTGTTTTTTCTTTTCTCCTTCCATTATTTTTTCTCTTCGCATTTTAGTTTGGGAAGTTTTTATTGACCTATCTTTGAGTTCACTGATCTTTTTCTCCGTCACGTCTAGTTGGCTGATGAAGTCATCAGAATAGCATTCTTCATTACTATTACAGTTGGTTTTCTCCTTATATTTCATTTGATTATTTCTTAGGATTTCTATCTCTGTCTTGCATTACCCATCCATTCTTTTATGTTGTCTACTTTTTCCATTACAGCCTCTAACATATTAATCGTAGTTATTTTAAATCATAGTTTTTTAAATTGCTGCTCTGGTAATTCCAACATCTACAACATATCTGAGTCTGGTTCTGATGCTTACTTTGCCTCTTCAGACTGTGTTTTTTTCTTGACTTTTGTCATGCCTGATAAATTTTTTTTTGTCAAAAGCTGGACATGATATATTGAGTAATAGGAACTAAAGGAAACGGGGCTTTAGTGTCATGTTTTATGTTCATCTGTCTAGGAATTGGCCTCTGTTTAATATTTGTTGTAGCAGTAGGTGCCAGAAACTTCAAACTCCTGTAGAGTTCCTGTGGTTGTCTTTAGTTTCCCTAACAATGCCTCCTTCAATAGAGTCTGCACCTTGCAGCTCTTTCAGCTGTACTTCACTGTCATTATGCTGGTGTCCTGTTGATGAGGCAGTAAGATGTGGTAAGGATGTGGTGAGATGTGTTAAGGAGGGGGAGCATTCTAATCTTATTTTTTAAATTTCAGTCATTTAGTGAGCCCGTGTCCCTGGACTGTGACCCTCACAAGTACTTCTGAGCCTCCCCCCATCCCCTCACCACCTTGAGTGACATAGAAAGGCTGCAGCAAGCTAGAATCTAATAAATGCCTTTCCCCCAGGGGGAATAAGGGTCTGGTAAGGTCTGTTCCCTTTCTGGGTAGGCTTTTATTATGCAGAATACTCTGGCATATTTCCAAATGGTTACTTTTCTCCTCTCCCTGCCAGAGCCACAAGGAGATAATCTTGGATTTTCCCTGTGAGAAGCTGGTGAGTTTACTAGAGGCAAAACCCACGAAAATGGGACACTTCACCCAAACTGTGGCCACCAGGAATTTCTCACTCTCAAACTACTCCACACTCAACCTTCAGAAATTCATCAAAAATTGCCATTTAAGTGTTCCCATTCATTTTTAGCTGCAAGGGGTTTCTGCTTCAAGGAAGCAGTTGTGACCTCAGTTTCCTGGTGGGTCCAAGAAAAGTCATGGATTTCAGTTTGTTTAGCTTTGATCTAATTATAAGGATGGGAGTGATGACCTCTGAGTTTTTGACATGTTGGAGTTGAAGCTGGAAATCTATTATTTAATTTTTAACAAAGAGTTTCATTGTTTTAATTAAAGAAAAACTTCTGAAAAATAAGACATCCTTTTTAGGGGTTTATCTTTGGCCTTTAGATGTATAACTATAGAGTAATTTTCTTCTTACTTTAGCAAGGAGTTATACCAGCAAACCTTTTTAATCCTAATAGAAATTACCAGTAGAATCATTGTCTCCCATAAGGAGTAATGATTATCCTCCTTGCTAAGCCCTGAGGCAGCCAAATCTTACTTTAGACAATAGCTTCCTGCATCCAGTTGGCAGTTTGTTTCCTGGACCCAACATAAAGGCAAGAGATTCTAGAAATTCAAGAAATACCTCCCAACCCTCCTACACTGTTGGTGGGAATGCAAGCTGGTGCAGCCACTCTGGAAAACAGTATGGAGGTTCCTCAAAAAGTTGAAAATAGAGCTAC
>NW_028063527.1:0-391 GCF_054177405.1 Leptonychotes weddellii
ATTCCTGTCCCAGCAGGGCCGTGTGTGATGTCAGTGCTCCTTCCAGCCCCTTGTCTCGTGTCCCGAGCCACCACCGTGAGGATTTTGTCCTGCCTTTGTGGCTCTTGGCTTCCACGCATCACCCCACTCCCTGAAAGATGCCACATGGGAGAGAGGGTTCCCTTACTGTGGAGCGTACGTCCGGGTGCCACATCCCAGCCTGGAAACCAGTGGGGCCTGTGTGTCCCCTCAGCACCACAGGCCGTGTGACCCAAGCGTGCCAAGTGCATTTTACTGGATTTGGTGTTAGGCTGAAGACAAGGATCCTGGCGGCTTTAACCGAGTTGGCAGCATCGTTGCCCGGGAGTGGGCACTGTTTTAGGAGGCGGGGCCTTGCTGGAGAAGGTGTCGC
>NW_028063528.1:0-391 GCF_054177405.1 Leptonychotes weddellii
CCCTCCTCCCTCTCATGCTCTCTGTCTCTCATTCTCTCTCTCTCAAATAAATAAATAAATAAAATCTTTAAAAAAAAAAGATTTTATTTATTTATTTGACAGAGAAACACAGCGAGAAAGGGAACACAAGCAGGGGCAGAGGGAGAGGGAAAGCAGGCTTCCTGCAGAGCAGGGAGCCCGATGCAGGGCTCGAGCCCAGGACTCTGGGATCATGATCGGAGCCGAAGGCAGACGCTTAATGACTGAGCCACCCAGGCGCCCCTCCACTATCCTTGTCTTGCTTCAGAGAGAGTATGACGTGTCTCTTTCTAGTCATGTATTATTGCGGTTTTCTAGTCTTTTATTATTGAGTATCTGTTAACTGTTCTCACCAAGGACACATGCTATATAA
>NW_028063529.1:0-391 GCF_054177405.1 Leptonychotes weddellii
GACACTTAACCCACTGAGCCACCCAGTTGCCCTCCTTACTTCCTATCTTTGGATGTGGTTGTGATGCCTGGAACAGAGGCAGCCATTTTGTAACAATGAGGCCCACCATTTGGGGTGATGGCAGAGCAGAAAGATAGCTGGGTCCTTGATAGCAAAGTGAGCTGACAAACTCACACTGAAATAACCTACCTCCAGACTCGCTGTGATTTGGGAAAAATAAATATATTTTGGGTTTGAGCCACTATTTCTGATACCCAAAGCATTCCTAGCTGAACCTGACCCCTCTATGCTCCAAAGCTTTCCAGCCTTTCCTCCCCTTACCTCCTCCCCACCCTCTCTTCCCAATGGTAGGTCATCTCTAGCAATGGCCTTGGGTCTAAGCAGGGAGAAC
>NW_028063530.1:0-391 GCF_054177405.1 Leptonychotes weddellii
GAGTCCCGCATAGGGCTCCCTGCTCGGCAGGGAGTCTGCTTCTCCCTCTGACCCTCCTCCCTCTCATGCTCTCTGTCTCTCATTCTCTCTGTCTCAAATAAATAAATAAAAATCTTTAAAAAAAAAAAAGAAAGTGAGCTCCTTATCAACAGCTTTAACAGGACTTGGGGACTAGGGGACTAGGGGACTAGGGGACTACTGGGGAAGCTCTACCACAGCCATTAACATGTTCCTACTCCTCTAGATCTCTGACAGCGCTGACTGACTGACTACACGACTTACGGGGCCCTTGTCACGCCTTCCATAATCGGAACAAAGTCCTTTCTGTGCACAAGGCTAAGGATACAAAGATGGATAGCCTGCCATCCAGACCCTAGAATCCAGCAGTCAC
>NW_028063531.1:0-391 GCF_054177405.1 Leptonychotes weddellii
AGAGAAGATGGACTCTGAAAAACAAACTGAGGGTTCTAGAGGGGAGGGGGGTGGGAGGATGGGTTGGCCTGGTGGTGGATGTTGAGGAGGGCATGTTCTGCATGGAGCACTGGGTGTTGTGCACGAACAATGAATCATGGAACACTTCATCTAGAACTAATGATGTAATGTATGGGGATTAACATAAGAATAAAAAAAAAATTAATACAAGAAAAAAAAAAATGAAATTTGCCTGTCAACTCTCCCCCACAGAGATAACCACTGTAGCATTTTGGTGTTTCTTCATCTTGGATTAGTATGTGTGACAGTGTGTGCACACATTTGTGTGTGCATTGAAACACAGGCTTAATAAAACACAAAGTAACTTTTAAGCAACAAAGTAACCCAATTA
>NW_028063532.1:0-391 GCF_054177405.1 Leptonychotes weddellii
GGAAGGTGCCCTCCTCCTCCAGGAAGCCTTCTCGGCTGCCCTGCGTCCACCCAGGCAAGATGGGGCAGCCCCTGGAATGTTTGCTCATATATTTGAAGCAGCATTTAGCACCCCATGCTCATCTGTCCCCGGTGTCTTTCCCTCCAAAGGCTCCCAGGTGGGGCTCTGCGTGATTCATCTCTGTGTCCCCGGGCTCAGCCTGGGGCTGGCACAGAGCGGAACCCCAGGAGTGTCTGATGAATGAACAAGTGAGCGAGTGAGTGAGTGACATCCCCAGGACCGTGGCGGGGATTTAGAAACATGTGGTAAGGGACGTGTGCAGAGCTAGAAGGTGTGCTCTGTGTGGAAACTCACTGCCTTCCTGGAATAGACTCTGTAGACAGGGACTCCA
>NW_028063533.1:0-391 GCF_054177405.1 Leptonychotes weddellii
TTGCCTAACATTGAGAAAGAGACCCAAGGTCTGGGTTCAGAGCTTTAGATCTTGCGCTGGCAGCAGATGGGGACACAGCAGCTGGACTGGGAGCAGCAGGGTTTGCAGCAGCTGGACTGGGAGCAGCAGGGTTTGCAGCAGCTGGACTGGGAGCAGCAGGGGACACAGCAGCTGGACTGGGAGCAGCAGGGGACACAGCGGCTGGACTGGGAGCAGCAGGGTTTGCAGCAGCTGGACTGGGAGCAGCAGGGGACACAGCAGCTGGACTGGGAGCAGCAGGGGACACAGCGGCTGGACTGGGAGCAACCACAGGAGCCACAGGAGCCACAGCCCCCCTTGGAGCCCCCACAGGAGCCACAGCCCCCCTTGCAGCCCCCACAGGAGCCACAGC
>NW_028063534.1:0-391 GCF_054177405.1 Leptonychotes weddellii
CTCTGCTGAAATATGTAAACGTTACCCTGTCTCCCAGGCAGCCGGGCGATGCAGAGAATCATAACAGAAATCGGAGGAAGGACTGCAAGCTTGCCTTAAAGAGACAGGAGGTTACGTGCTGCGAGGAAGCCAGACAAGAAGAATGCAATTTCACACAAGCAAGAAGCTTCTCGGGATGCGGGGATGTCTTTCCTCCCGCAGGAGGGCAGTGGACACACGGCGGGATCTTACAGAACCACCGGGTGCCGGAAATGTGGGCACATGCGGCCATGTGGATTTATAAAAGTCCTTGACTTTGAACAAAAGGGAAAATTATACAGTATTTAGTGTCAGATTAATGGTCCTTCCTGCATCTAATTACTAAATGTTGAACACATATTTAAAAGGCTAT
>NW_028063535.1:0-391 GCF_054177405.1 Leptonychotes weddellii
CTAAGCTAAATCCTCCACCCCAGCCCTTATCAATAATAAAAGTGATGTGTGACCTCTTATTTAACTTACCCTTCCATTTCATTTTTAAATCTGTCCGCAAGTAGGAGACCTGGATTTCGTCTGGTCTCAGGAATTCAGCTGGATAGGGATCAAACCATTCTGAACACCTACAAACTCAACAGGAGATCGAAGAAAAGAATAGCAACAACTCTCTGAACAGAAAAGCGACCACTTTCTGGGAGGTAGGACGTGCGAAGAAGTGAATCCGAGGCGATATTCGAGAGGATAGACAGCGGGGGAGGGGCCTCCGTCAGCTGCTTCTGGCAAGTGATAGACCAGCGGAGCACAAAATCGGAACGTTTAGAAGTCTGCTCCGCTGAGGGACGTCACT
>NW_028063536.1:0-391 GCF_054177405.1 Leptonychotes weddellii
GTGTGTGGGATGCTATTCTGCCTGAGGTGACAACCATAAGGCGCTGCGTGTGCAGAAAACAGTCATTGTTTGCAGCTGAGGAATAGTCACAGGATGTCGACCTTCTGCCTTTGTACTCAAAGGTGACTGATGCAATCTGGCAACAAGGTTGTGCAGTCCCAGGCCCTTGAACCTGAAGGACTGTCTCACCACCATCGCACCAAAGACAGACAGGGTGACGCCAAGAGTGACAAAACCATTAAGGAAAGAAATATTAAAAGCTGACCTAATCCCTAACTGAATGACCCCAGGACCCTTACTGTGAATTTTCACCCTTTAAAAACCCCTGCTCTGGCGCCTGGGTGGCTCAGTCTGATCTGCCTTCAGCTCAGGTCATGGTCCCAGGGTCCTG
>NW_028063537.1:0-8244 GCF_054177405.1 Leptonychotes weddellii
CAGAATTTAAGTACTAGCTCTGTGACAGGTGTGCAACTGGGTACTTCTCACATATCCTGTCCTTTCATCCTTACCACAAACCTGCAAAGGAGATATTTTGAGAGTTCTTAGAGTATTGGTTCACTCTTGTTTATGGACATGAAACCTATTCTAGGCAAAATACTTGGTCCTTCAGGGATGTGTTGATGGTCCCTGCCTCAAGTTACATACAGTCTAGTAAAAACATCTGTTAACAGGTGACCATACTGGTAGCTCGATGACAGGACTGAGCCTCCCACCCACTCTGGGCTTTAGTGTTCTCCATGTGTCAAGTGGGGAAATCACAGTTTCCTCCTTACAGTGTCATGGCGAGTGGTAGCTGCCCACAGTGCACACAGGATGAAAGACAGCAAGACTCTTGGGAAAGAGGAGTTGAAAAGTCTGTGAAGAGGAGGGTGAGCTGAGCCTTGGAAGAACAGTGACATTCCTCAGGCAGACCAAGAAGGGAATGACAAAAATCTGATTGCTGTTAAACCTAACACATTATAATCCTTATTATTAAAATTAAACGTGAGGAACCAGTGTGCTTGCAGTCTTGATGGAAAGACGTTATTGGCTGTGATTTGACATCTAAACTTTGTATAATGCTTGGTAAGAAGTGTGTTAGGACACCACTTACTGGTCACAATTCTGCATATAATTTTAGTAAAAATGAGACGGCTATAGTAAATGGAGGCCCTTTAAGGCTTTCTGTTTCCAAGATTGTAGTGTTGTCTTTTCTTTCTTTCCTTTCTTTCCTTTCCTCTGTTTCCTTTCCTTTCCTTTCTTTCTTTCTTGTTTTCTTTCTCTCTCTTTCTTCCTTTCCTTTCCTTTCTTTCTTTTCTTTGTTTTCTTTCTTTCCTATATGTCAACTTATCCTCTAGTGACAGTATTTTGTATTTCACTCAAATTCAGAAAATAAGTTTCAGGCTGGCTGGCTCCTCCATAAAATAATTTGTTGTTTATAAGATGGAAGCCTACTGTGTGTATAACTACTAAAGTCATAGGAAACAGTGACCTCTGTGAAGTGTCTTTATTGTGGGCTAGTGGGTGCCTTCCACATGGCGAGAGGGATCATCACTGGTGGATAATATCTCAGAACTCTAGGCAAGTTGCTTATACTCAGGATATGGTTTCCTCACTCCTGAAATGAGTTTACTAGAATGGTGTGTATTTACTTATGTTTCCCTTACCAGAATGTAAGCTCCACTAGGGTGGGGGTTTCACTTGCTTCTCTACCAATCCCCAGTGCACAGAGCAGTGCCTGGTGTGTAGGAGACACTTCATATGTGTGGTGGAAGAAGGAACAGAGAGTGAAAAGTGTGAAAATTGAAAGCCATCAGTTACAGAAATCCCTAGTGGTGTGGTCAGGCAATTCATGGTTGCTTAACTGCATGATGGTGTCCTTCCTTCTCTGGCTATTATCCCTTGCTTTTTATTTTATCTTGATTAGGTTTATTCCTCTGGGCTGTTTTCTTGTGATGCTTTCTTTGGCCAAATTTGAACAAAATTTTAGAAGAGGAATAGAGAAGAATCAGTCAAAGATGGGACTATTTTAGGTCTGAAAGACAAGGAGACAATTAGTGGACTCTTCCTTTCTGGTCGATGACATATTATGTTTAACCCTTTCTTGTAACTCATCCTTTTATTTATCCCTGTAATGTGCTTTGGTGCTAAACCATAAGGGTACATGGCACATGATGAATCCTAGAAATTTAACTGGGTCTGTCTCATAGCTTTTCACTGTTCAGTGCAGCTTAACTCAGCAACATCCCGGGCTTTCAGAAAGGATGTTAGCTGTTTTTTTGTTGTTGTTTTTTTTTTTTTTCAGTCATCCTATTCATAATTGTTTTCTTCCTTTCACCAAGGGTTTACTGCTCACTTCTGCTTTGAAAGACAGGATCTGGGAGGCCACCGAGATGAAAGAAATGTGATCACACTTTTCCCTGCTGACAGCTGAACATGCTTGCTACTTACACTTGAAAAAGTATCATCATCTTCAAGTGCCTTTTCGGAGCATTCATGCTATGGAATAAGGGTGAGCCAGGAGAGAAAGGAGGCAATTCTTAATGTGCTTCTTAAAGTCTTAAGAGTTAAAATCCTTCTTTAAACAGTCACCCCCCCCCCCTTGGAGAGAAGATAACATGTCTTTAAAGTTTCTACCCAGCATCTTAAACCTTTCAGAGTTCTATCAAGTCAGAGATGAGAGTGAAAAGATACCCTGTGAGAGGTAGGGGTGAAGAATAGATATAGATTTATCCTTTTGCTCCATGACATTCTTCTGTGCAGAAACAAGTAATGCTTCCCAGCGGGTGGAGGATGAAGTCCAAACTTCTTAACCTTGCATTTAAAGGCTTCTAGAGCCCAGCACCAATTTGTCTTTTTGAGCCCATCATCTAGTATCCTCCTTATGGTGTTCCAGTCCAATCGTCCTTCCCACTGGCCTCCAGCTATGCTTTGTGCTTTCAGAAATTTAATTACTTTTTTTTTGGTTGGGGAAAAAGAGAGTTTTGATTGATGGAAAAGAAATCTGAAAAGTACAAAACAGAAGATGGCATTCATAGTTCTACTCTTCGGAATAAATCCTACTTGGTAGTTGTCATTATTGCTTCTAGTTGCTAAAGATGTCTATGTATAATTACTGTGTTTATAATTTTTTTTAGAAATTACAAAATTATTAATCAGTTAATCAATCCTGATTCCCTCTCAACCTCACCAGAAGTAACTTGTGGTTTCATGGCATAAGGTTAACTTAATAGTACATGGAATTTTTCTGTATTTATTTTTGTTACATAGCATCATATGATGTGTATTACTCCATAATTTTCTTTTCTCCCTCAACTGTATTTGTTGATGTCAGCCATGTTGTTCCAAGTAGTTCAAATTCATTGCCATTATTTTCACCTTTTTGCAAAGCTGCAGAGAAGATGAATATTTCATACAAATGTGCAAGTTTCTCTTGTGTGTCCAGAAGTTGTGTTGCAGGGTCATCGTATCCACATGAGTGTTGATGGAACTGCCACATCTCCCTGTCCTTTGACTTGCTTACATGCCTAAATAGAGTGAGCGGAGAGAGACATTTCTCAGATATTCTTTCTCTTCTCCCTTAAATTTCACAAGGGTAGGATTCCCTTTATTCTTTTCCTCTCTTGTGGACATTCAATCTGTTTATCAAGATTCAACTGACATAACATATGTTGGATATTCTTCTCATTTGACATTTACTGTCAATTTTGACTATTTTTGCTTTACTCATTCATGTCTCTGCCGGAGTGAGTAAATGAGCTCAGAAGGCACATGGCCTGCACACTCCTTTGTATTCTGTAGAATTAATCTCTGGTCCACGGTGAGTACCATGTAGAGCAAAGTGTAGTCTTGCTTGAAGCTTAGGTACTAAAGTCAGTTGAAAGGTGAACATCCAGGATAGTCAAAATCACCCTCGATTTTTTTTTTTTAATTGCCCACAATTTGCTATCTTGAAATAAGCTCACTCAGCCAATTTTTTTCCTGCCACATTATACCTAATCAACACTTCTTTGTTTGATCAACAGATACAGGTGATGGACCCCTTGTATGATAAATATACATTGTAATTTTTAAACACATTTCACCTAGCATGTGACATACACATGTTTCTCTGCGGAGAGGCATGCAGGAAATGTAACTGACAGTGGATATAGTAGATAAACTCTCATCTCATCCTTCTAGTGGGACATTTATGCTTGTTGACCAGATCAGAAGGAATCACCTGCCTCCCTTCATCTTTCCCACACCCCAACAAACACATACTGTAGTTGGTATGCTTTGTCTTTTGACCTCACCAAACATGTTAAATAATGTTTGGATGAAGCAGGTATTCAGCACAATGACAGGGGAAGATAAGCTCTTGCTTCCTTGGTCTTGCCCCGCAAAGAGAACAAGATGAGACCAAATCCAGCAAATAAGGCAATAGGGTAGCTTTTCTGTAATCAATCTCCTAACACTCCCTGGGATTTGACAGAAATAATTAGGTCCCAAACACTTTTCTAAAGGTCATTTACACTCTGCTGTTGTGGGGACCATTTTATTTCAAAGTTCTTGGATACAACCCTGGTGGGGAGTTAGTAATAGAGGAAAAATTGCCTTGAATATGTACAGGCATATTCTTCTGTGCCTCAGGCACACATAGACCTAATTTGTTCTCGCAGTACGTGAGATTGCTCATTGATTGTTTTAAAACACAGGTTTTATATTTATTTAGATATGGCGAGGCCCATAGATCAAGAGATGACTCCTTTGAAAAGACAGTTCGTTGCTCACAGATCCCAAGAGGAGGGGGCACACCAAGCCATGAGGGTCCACACAGGGAAGGACTGGGAGGGATAGGTCAGGAGGCAGAGTGAGTTGGAGAAACTGTGTACTAGAGCATTTATTGTAGTTTTTGTGGGAAGGAAGGAATGAGGCACAATAAGAAGATTTGAATTGGCTACTTTGAGTAATTTCAGTGGGCTCTGGAGTATAGAGGCTGTCCCTAGTTGTCTGACTCCTGCCCTGAGATAATTATGGCAGGTGGATAGTGGCCTGGGTGTGATAGCCTGATAAAGGAGGTGGTGGGGGTGCAGGCGCTGGATGGGTTGGTATGAAAAGCGAGCTTGCCAGTGAGTTCTTTGCTTTCTTAGGGAATTGCTACCCTGGGAGGGTCAGCAAGGCCCCAGATGTCAAAGAATTAGAATACAGAAAATAAAAAAGCATAGTTCTTCATGGTGATATTTCCCTAGATGTGACTTGGTCTCAAGTATCCATATAATGTGTGACCTTCTATGAGGTTTATAATAAGCTGTCAACGATGGAGAAGTGTAAAATGCCACAAATGTCAACAATAGAGATGTGGGAAAAGCTACTGGAGGTAAACAAGCATCCTGATTCCTACAGGTGTCCTTTAAGTTTACTCCTCTTCCAAACTGTCCTTTAGACTAAGCTATTAAAATGTTATCAGGTGCCCTGGTGGCTCAGTTGCATGAGCGTCTGCCTTCAGCTCAGGTCATGATTCCAGGGTCCTGGGATTGAATTGCACATCAGTTGCTGAGCAGGGAGCCTGCTTCTCCCTCAACCCCTCCCCCCTGCTCGTGATCTCTCTCTCTCTCAAGTAAATAATAAAATTTTTTTTAAAGATTTTTATTTATTTATTTGACAGAGAGAGAGATAGTGAGAGCAGGAACACAAGCAGGGGGAGTGGGAGAGGGAGAAGCAGGCTTCCTGCCGAGCAGGGAGCCCGATGTGGGACTCGATCCCAGGACCCTGGGATCATGACCTGAGCCGAAGGCAGACGCTTAACGACTGAGCCACCCAGGCGCCTAAAATATTTTTAAAAAAATAAAATAATAAAATGTTATCACTTTCTCCCTCTAAAGAAAAAAAAAAGGTGGTTTAATATGCAATTTTGTGTTGTTACCTCTCTGTATTAAGATATTTGCAGTTTGAATGCAAAACCAATTGATCTTTGCCCTCAAATTGACTTTCTCTCTTAGAGTCCAGAGATTTGTAAAATGGCATTACCATCTGCCCAGCGAGCCAACACAATAATTTGGGAAACACATTTGACCCTTCCTTCCCTCTCCATTCTTCATGTGATTCCTCACTACGTGCTATTATTGTCCCTAAGTCTTTTTCCTATCCATATGTCTGTGTCTATTTCTTCTGCATTGGCTGACTTTGGGATCACATCTTTTCTTGTTTGGATCCTTGTAGCTTCTTGATAGTCTCTTCTTGTCTCAGGAAAAAGAAAAGAAAGCACAAATCACCAAAATTAGGAATAAAATTAGGACAAGTAGGAAAGTATTCATTAGGAAAGTATTCAGCCCTACAGATATTAATAGAATGATAAGAAAAGTCCTCTGAAGAAAATTGATGCTAACAAATTAGACAATTTAGACAAAATAGAAAATTTCCTAGAAAGTCACAACTTATAAAAAATGTCTCAAGAAAAAATAGAAAATCTGAATTGACTCATCTCAAATAAAGGCACTGAATTAGGGGAAAAACCTTTTCACAAATAAAAGTCCAGGGCCAGATGGCTTACTTGTTGAATTCTATCATTTTTTTCTTAAGGAAGAATCCTAATCCTGCACAAACTTTTTCAGAAAAAAAGAGGAGGGAACACTTCTCATCTCAGCTCATTGAAAAGGCTAAACTAAAGTCACCACAAGAAAAGAGATCTACAGACCAATATCCCTCAGGAACATAAACAAAAATTCTTAACAAAATTAGCAAATCAAAGCTAGCAATATAAAAAAAGTTCTGTATACCATGACTAAACGAGTTGGTTGGTTGAACATTTGAAAGTCAATTAATGTATTATAGTGTACTGATAAAGAACAGAAACACATGATAATCTCAATACATACAGAAAAAGCACGAGAAAGTATCTAACACCTATTCATGGTAAGACGGAAAAAAATCTCAACAAACTTTGTAGGGAGGTTCTTCAAAGTGATAAAGGATATTTGTGGAAAGACCCTAGCTAATACATTTTTTCATGATAAAAAATGGAATCCTTCCCCTTAAGTTCAGAAACAAATAAGGCTGTCCACCCTGACCTCTTCAGCTAAACAGTGTACTGGAGGATCTAGTCAGTGCCAAAGGCAAGAAAAATTAATTAAAGACATACAATTTGGAAGAAAACTAAGGAATCTACCGAATGGCTACAATAAGCAAGCTTAACAAGATAGCAAGATTCCAGATGTGTGTGCAAAACTGTTTATCTGTGTACCAGCAAAAAAATCCCATCTGAAAATGAAATCAACAATTCAATTCACAATCATATCAAAATGAACAAAATAAATAAGAATGAGTTTAACAAAGATAAGTGCAAGACCCATACACTAAAAACTTCAAAACATTGCAGAAAGAAATTAAGGAAGAGCTAAATAAATAGACATACCACGTTTATGGATTGAAACACTCAATATTGTTAACATGGCAATTCTCAAATTTATCTATGGATTCAATGCAATCGCTATCAAAATCCCATCAGACTATTTCTGACTAGAATATGTCTTGGAGTGGACTATTTTTGGTCAAATTTAACTGTAAGAGCCTTTAGGCTCTTTTGATATGTAGATTCAAATCCCTTATTCTAGAAAAAAAGTTTCTTATATTATTGTTTTAAATATTCATTCTGTCCCATTGTTTGTGTTTTTGTTCTTCAGGATCAATTTATTTAACTTTTTCTACTTGTTATATCTTTATATTTTTTCTCAGCACAAACACCAGTCAAACGCCTCCCCAAATAGCCCTCCTAACTGGAGTTAGTTAGCCTGACTGTGGACCAGCCTCTGATGTCTCTTTGTTTATATGTTCTTTTTCATTTGTAAATGGCCATCCTAAGGAAGGGACCCAGGGCAACTAGGGATAGTTAGCCTGACTGTGGACCAGCCTCTGATGTCTCTTTGTTTATATGTTCTTTTTCATTTGTAAATGGCCATCCTAAGGAAGGGACCCAGGGCAACTAGGGATGATAGATAAGCCTTTCTTGAAGGTATTACTCTGCTAGGGCTGCCATAACAAAGTGCCATGGAGAGGGTGGCTTAAACCACAGAGATTTATTTTCTCACAGTTCTGGAGCCTGAAAGTCCAACATCAAGGTGTTAGTAAAGTTCGTTTCTCCTGAGGCTTCTATCCTTGGCTTGCAGGTGGCTGCCTTCTCACTGTGTTCCCATATGGCTTTTTTTTTGCATCCGTGGTGTTTCTTCCTCTTTTTATAAGGACCCTAGTCCTATTGGATTAGAATCCCACTTTTAGGACTTCATTTAGCCTTAAATACCTCCTTAAAGGCCCTATATCTAAATACAATCACATCAGAGACTGGGCTTCAATATATGAATTTGGGGGCATATGAACAATTCAGTCCATATACTGAAGATACACCTTTTCTGGTAATACCCCATTGTGTTTCTGTCTCTCCTGCTTCTGTGATCAAAAGAACCCTTGAGTGCATCTTCTTGCCTTGTTATTCCTCATGAGAGTTTATCAGCTTTACCCTAAATAGCCAACAATTACCCTGCTCTTACTATGTTCCAGGTACTATTTTGAACATCATACATTTCCAATATGTTAATCATTTCTGTTAGTGTGGTTTTGATTGTTAGCATTTCCTTTAGATTCTTTGTTAATGTTTTCATCTCTATTCTCATTCGCCATCTGTTCTCACATATTGTCTACTTTTTCTATTAGAGTCCTTGTCATATT
>NW_028063538.1:0-391 GCF_054177405.1 Leptonychotes weddellii
TCCCACTCCCCCTGCTTGTGTTCCCTCTCTCGCTGTCACTCTCTCTGTGTCAAATAAATAAAATCTTAAACAAAACAAAACAAAAAACAAATAGCTCACAATGTGAAAATATGCCCAAAGTCACTAATTATTAGGGAAATGCAAATTTAAAAAAAAAGTGAAGAATCCTCCTCCCCACACCCCCACCCCCCGCTTCCATTAGTTAATTAAAATCCAAAAGATCAGTTATTCAGTGTTGGTGTGGGGAAATTCGTCTCTGGTAGGCATGTTAATTGACATAAGCTTTTAAACGTGTAGTTTGTGGTATTTAAGCTTTCAAATATTTTTCTTACAGATATACACGCGTACAGATTGGCGTGTTTAGGGAAGCCTATTGCAGCTCTTAGTATCT
>NW_028063539.1:0-391 GCF_054177405.1 Leptonychotes weddellii
TACACCTACTGGGCTCTAGGGGGCTGTTCCCAAAGGTAATAGGTTTTCTAACTGACTGGAATTTACGAATGCTTAGTTAGTTACCTACATCTAAAACCTATGGGGGCCTTCATGATGAACTTTTGGAAGCCTAGAATATAATTTTCTTTCACTTTTGCCTAGTTTGACTATTACACAGCTGTACAAACCCCGAGGAAGGTACGGGCATGAGCATGAGCGTTATATGTAAGGATAACAAGCTGAGGTGGTTTGAAGCTGTGCCCTAATCCTCATCACGAGCTTCTCATGATCTTTCCTTTTCCAAGTAATCTTGGACCTATTCAATCCACAAATCTTTACTAAACCTGCTGGGCACGGGTGATACATTGGTAATAAAAGCTTGCCCTTATTT
>NW_028063540.1:0-391 GCF_054177405.1 Leptonychotes weddellii
TGAGAGGTGTCAATGACCTAACCATTTATTATATGTTTTCCCTGGCTCACTGGCCCATAGAAAGCAATGTCCCTGCTGAAATGTCTTTTTAAAATGAGGTTCCCTGTCCCCACTCATCTGTGCAGAGAGAATCTGCAAAGAGATTGACCAGGTGATTGGCCCACACCGCCTTCCATCCGTTGATGACCGAGCCAAAATGCCATACACTGATGCAGTCATCCATGAGATTCAGAGATTCGGGGACCTCCTCCCAATTGGTGTGCCCCATATGGTCACCAAAGACACTAGCTTCAGAGGGTACATCATTCCCAAGGTGAGGCCAGCTGGGCTCCCACATCTCTCTTGTGTGGCCCATCTGGGTTCTCTTAATCTCTGGACTTGACCTATTTTT
>NW_028063541.1:0-391 GCF_054177405.1 Leptonychotes weddellii
GACAAGCTAGATGAAGCCCTGGAGGACTATAAATCCATTTTAGAAAAAGATCCATCCGTACATCAAGCAAGAGAAGCTTGCAAGAGATTACCTAAACAGATTGAAGAACGTAATGAAAGGCTAAAGGCAGAGATGTTAGGTAAACTAAAAGATCTTGGGAACTTGGTTCTTCGACCTTTTGGACTCTCCACTGAAAATTTCCAGATCAAACAGGATTCCTCTACTGGTTCCTACTCCAACAATTTTGTTCAAAATCCAAATAATAACAGATAACAAAGTTAACAGTAGCTTGTAAAGCTGGCTTGGAGATTGTGTGCTGCTTGCTATTAACAAGGGGGAAGGCCCTGCCAATATTTAACTAAATTAAAAGCATTTTATCTCGAAGACAGGC
>NW_028063542.1:0-391 GCF_054177405.1 Leptonychotes weddellii
ATAAACAAATGGGGGTGCCTGAGTGGCTCAGTTGGTTAAGCGACTGCCTTCAGCTCAGGTCATGATCCTGGGGTCCCGGGATCGAGTCCCGCATTGGGCTCCCTGCTCAGCAGGAGGTCTGCTTCTCCCTCTGACGCTCCCCCATCTCATGCTCTCTCTGTCTCTATCTCATTCTCTCTCTCAAATAAATAAATAAAATCTTTAAAAAAAAAAAAACCAAAACTATTTAAAAAAAAAAAAAAAGGAGAAACAAATGGACAGAATAGAGAGCCCAGAAACAGACCTTCATATACATGACAACTTGATTTACAACGGAGCTGGTGTAGATCAGTGGCTGAAGAATGGCCTTTTTTTCTTTTTTTAAATTATTTATTTATTTATTTATTTATTT
>NW_028063543.1:0-391 GCF_054177405.1 Leptonychotes weddellii
TTCTGCCAACTCTGTGCATGCTGGCTCCTCATCCTTAGAATCTCAGCTCTGCTGTGCCCTCCTCAGGGTGGCCTTCCATGGCCACCAATCCAGCATCAAAGATCCCGTTATTGTCTAGGTAATCTCCCCATTATCTTTCTTTCATAGTACTTGATGCAACCTGCAGTTGTCCTGTTTATTTATTGTACACTCCTTAATTGTCTTTTTCCCTTCAAGGTAAGGACTTTGTCTTGTTCCCTGCTGACCCCAGTGCTTCCTGTGCAGGTGCTCAATGGCTATTTGTCAAATGAATAAATGAATGAATTCAGCAGAGAAATAAAGCCCCAGACAGATCATCCGAAGAAAGCCTGGGAAAAGACCAGACTGGCAGTGGGGAGGGCCCGGGAGTGAC
>NW_028063544.1:0-391 GCF_054177405.1 Leptonychotes weddellii
AATGAATTTTTTTCCAAAGGAATCATTTCAGTAAGTCCTGATAACATATGTGTGCTGGATGGGGTGCCTGGGTGGCTCAGTTGGTTAAGCGACTGCCTTCGGCTCAGGTCATGATCCAAGGGTCCTGGGATCGAGCCCCGCATCGGGCTCCCTGCTCAGCGGGAAGCCTGCTTCTCCCTCTCCTCCCCCCCACCCCCGCGTATGTTCCCTTTCTTGCTGTGTCTCTCTGTCAAATAAATAAATAAAATCTTTAAAAAAAATATGTGTGCTGGAAAAGGGTCAATTAAAATGTCAGGTAACAATCCCTTACAGTCCTAGTGGCTACTAGCTAGGTGACTGAGCAGTTTACTTCTCTGAATCTGTGTTTGCATCTGTAAAATAGGTACAATTG
>NW_028063545.1:0-391 GCF_054177405.1 Leptonychotes weddellii
GGGTGAACATCTCTAATGAGTCTTCGGGCACAGCCTGAATGTACAGAGTGTGGAGGGAAAGACGGACACCCTGGAGACTCGACCAGCGGCTGGGGAACACCCTGCCAACACCGCGACAGCTTAGGAGCCTTCCGAGAGGATTCTCGAGGCCCAAGCCAGTCTAAACCCGCAATGGGCATTTTAGCGGTCCCGGGGCATCGCCCGGTGACACCAGCGGCTGAGTAGGGCTTCCGGTTACATAAATTACCCTGTGATTTCTGTCTGGCCGGCCCTGGCCGTGCCTGCATTTTACCGGGCACTCAACGCAGGCGGCGTTTCAGCCCACGGTTTGTACCTGCTGGGGGTGGACTGAGGCCCTGCAGGGAGCCAAAGGCCACAGACTCTCAGACAA
>NW_028063546.1:0-391 GCF_054177405.1 Leptonychotes weddellii
TGACAGAGAGAGACACAGCGAGAGAGGGAACACGAGCAGGGGGTGTGTTCCCTCTCTCGCTGTGTCTCTCTCTGTCAAATAAATAAATATTTTTGGTCAGGCAGAACAAGATGGCGGAAGAGTAGGAGACCTGGATTTCGTCTCCTCTCAGGAATTCAGCTGGATAGGGATCGAACCATTCTGAACACCTAAAAACCCAACAGGAGATCGAAGAAAAGAAGAGCAACAACTCTCTCATCAGAAAAGCGACCACTTTCTGGAAGGTAGGACGTGCGGAGAAGTGAATCCGAGGCGATATTCGGGAGGATAGACGGCGGGGGAGGGGCCTCCGTCGGCCGCTTCTGGCAAGTGATAGAGCCGCGGAGCACAAAATCGGAACTTTTAAAAGTCT
>NW_028063547.1:0-391 GCF_054177405.1 Leptonychotes weddellii
ATGTAGTGTTCAATGATGCATTAGTTGTGTATAACACCCAGTGCTCATCCTTAATACCCATCACCCAGTTATCCCATCCCCCTGCCCCCCTCCCCCCTGAAACCCTCAGTTTGTTTCCTAGAGTCCATAGTCCTCATGATTTGTCTCCCTCTCTGATTCCCGCCCCCTTCAGTTTTCCCTTCCTTCTCCTATTGTCCTCCGTGCTATTCCTTATGTTCCACATATGAGGGAAACCATGTGATAATTGTCTTTCTCTGCTTGACTTATTTCACTTAGCATAATCCCTTCCAGTTCCATCCATGTTGATGCTAATGGTGGGTATTCATCTTTTCTGATGGCTGAGTAATATTCTATTGTATATATGGACCACATCTTCTTTATCCATTCATCT
>NW_028063548.1:0-8243 GCF_054177405.1 Leptonychotes weddellii
CAGAGCAGAGAGCCCAATGTGGGGCTCGATCCCAGGACCCTGGGATCATTGATCTGAGCCGAAGGCAGACGCCCAACGACTCAGCCACCCAGGCGCCCCTCTCATCATTACTTTTGATAGCCAAATATTAAGAGAAGTTAACCTTAGACTTTGCTGCTAACACAGAAAAATTTAAGCAGGTTAAGTGCTCAATTCTACAAATCTTGAAATTCAGACCAAGTAATATCGGCCACATTATTTTTTCTATTTAAAATACATATAAAAGATTACCATAAATGAAAATTGAAATCTTTCATGTTTGATGTTCCAATTAACATTTTATTTTTTCCTATGGTTTAATTCAATACACAAGTAAGGTCTAAGAGTAAGAAAATATTTGTCACTATGTTGTATTATTAACAGCTTATATATCTGTCTTGTTCATTATACAGATGACCCTTAATGAAACGGATTTGAACTATGCAGGTCCATTGTGTACAGTTTTCTTTTTTAGTAAATACAGTATAGTACTGTCAATTTATTTTCTCTGCCATAGGATGTTCTTAATATTTTAACTTCATTGTAAGAATACAGCATAGGGCGCCTGGGTGGCTCAGTTGGTTGGGCGACTGCCTTCGGCTCAGGTCATGATCCTGGAGTCCCTGGATCGAGTCCCGCATCGGGCTCCCTGCTCGGCGGGGAGTCTGCTTCTCCCTCTGGCCCTCCCCCCTCTCATGTGCTCTCTCTCTCTCTCATTCTCACTCTCTCAAATAAATAAATAAATCTTAAAAAGAATACAGCATAAATACCTGTAATATGTAAAATGTTTTTGTCAACTATTTATGTTATCGGTAAGGATCCTGCTGAACAGTAGGCTATTATTTGTTAAGTTTTGGGAGGGGCGGGCAGTTACAAGTTATACATGAACTTCTGACAGCCTGGAGGGTCAGCATCCCCAGCCTCCACACTGTTCAAGGGTCAAGTGTACTGCCAACTTTTTGAGTGCACAAGTTTTGTTTGATTCGTCTATTTTCCCTAGTCTCTATAGCTGTGTCTGATATCAAATAGGTGCCAAGCTATGAATGTATTTGTAACTTAATCCATTTTATGCAAATCTTACGACTTTTAGAAAGCAAGGCAAAGAAATGAGTCATGCAGAATTCCAGAACCTCTGATGCCACATGGAACAGAACTACCACCTGGCTGAGCCCTGCCTCAATTCCTGACCCGCCAAAGTGTCAGATATAATAGAACGGTGGTTATTTTAAGCTGCTGTCTTTTGGGGTAGTCTGTCACTCAGTAATTCGTAGTTGGAGCAAACTGCCTTCTCTTTCAATAACTTGAATGTGATACTGAACACCAAACACATTTCACATTGCTTTAAGATGTCAACACAAGTTGCTATAAAAAGAGCTGTTAGGAAGAAAGATTAAATGATTTTTCCCAAAATATTTCAATACATTTTAATAAATAAATGACTTCCTCCTGCCAGCAAAACAAAACCCCCCAAAATGTGTATTACATTTTTATCTATATTAACAGATGTCAAAACAAAGGTAATGTTTCCTACAGAATATTTTCTGTAACTTTCTTTGTTTTTGACCTGCTTCTGGCAATGGTCTGAGCACTCAGAAATAGTTGGATTTCCACACCATTTCAATATGGGAAGAAGGTAATTTTGCTTCACATTCTCAAAACACAGCATTGCATATTAGGGAAACACATCTCTTGTGAGCAATGAAACAGTTTGAATTGATGGATAGAATTTCTAATTGCTTCCTCTTACTCAGTTGATCTAACTGACATAAGATGCCTTCAATGAGATGAGACCCACCAAACAGAGTCCAGCAGCTTCTGTATGTTCTTTACATCTGCCTGGTATCCACACTGCCTTGGCTGCAGTAGGCTTGACCTCAGACTAATGTAGTGTCAGCATAAGTTCAGCCTCTGGTTACCTTCCTGTGGTATACAGGTATGGTTCATATTTGCCTCTGGGTACATGAGCACTGCTGCCAGCTAAGAAAAGATAAATTCCTTACACATACGTGCAGATCTAAGGATCACAGTATCTTCTGAGCAGAACGTGTGTACAGATTTCTCGCTAGTCAATACCGTTGGCATAGCTGTACCAGAAGATAGAAGAAAACATGAAAGAAAAAAAGTATGTGGTGAAGTTCACACAAAAGGACAATGACCAGCCAATTTTAAGAGAGTCTCGGGATGCCTGCGTGGCTCAGTTGGTTAAGCGTCTGCCTTCGGCTCAGGTCATGATCCCAGCGTCATGGGATCGAGCCCCGCATCGGGCTCCCTGCTCAGCGGGAAGCCTGCTTCTCCCTCTCCCTCTGTCTGCTGCTCCCCTTGCTTGTGCTCTCTCGCTCTCAAGTAAATAAATAAAATCTTAAAAAAGAAATAAGAGATTATCTGTTACGCATAGAGTTTAACTTTCCTTATCCAGGGTCTGGGAAGACAACATACAGCTGATGACTATGAATAGGTAGAGGCTGCAGATCTATGAAAGCCAGCTAACTCACCCCGAATGGCAGCACAGGGATGAGAATGATACTGTTTTCCATTAAGTGTAATCTGTCTGTTATTCTGCATAAACATCCATGTGGTATTCATAGAATTCTAACTGGCAACTCCTGGAAGCTGTCCAAATGTTTAATTTTTATCGTCCAATTCAGAAAGTAAGTGCCCTTTCACATTACTCATTTGTAACAATCAACCAAAAATTTTTCACTATTCTCTAGCATGTAATAAGAAGGTATAAAAGCTAGTTATTGTGATTAATATTATTATAGTGTTTACTCTATGGAGGACCTGATAGAATATAAAAGACATATAATTTATGGACCTATCAATACAAGGTCTTGCAATGTAGCTATGAAGACCAAACACAGAGGCAAAAAAAAAAAAAAAAAATCAATACATTACAGGATGTTTAAAGAGCAAGACTAATGACTAAGTTATGGAAGGAATTTCTGAAGAATGTAGTATTTCAGCAGGAACTGGAGGAATGACTAAGAGCTAAAAAAAAAAAAAATAGGACTTGAAATGAGTTTATAAGAGAAACACAGGTACCAACCACAAAGATTAGCAAACTTGAATGAATATATCATATTCAGTTTTGTGAGCAGAAATACAAATACACTAACTTTACTGTGTATCAGGGCTAGAAAGTTAAATATGTAATTTAACTGCAAATGTTGTGCATGTCCCAGGTCCTTTGCTCATATTATTCTTCCTACCTTGATAAATCCTTTTATTCTGTAGGCTGGGAGTATTGGAGCTAAATATGAAAGAATGAATTGCAACTTTATCTTGTATCATACCAAGCATCAACTCAATCTGAAGACTTAAATATAACATACAAAATTATGAACTCCTAAAAGAAAACATAAGGAAAGATCTCCTTGATACTGATCTGGGCAACATGTGTTTTATTGGATATGACATCGAAAGCACAGGCAATGAAAATAAAAATAGGCAAGTGGGATTATATCAAAGTATATTTATGCAAATCAAAATACTCAAGAGAGTGAAAAGACATCCAACAGAATTGGAGAAAGTATCTGCAAACCACCTATCTGATAAGAGGTTAATTTCCAAAAATATTTAAGGAATTCCTAAAACTCAAAAGCAGAAACCAAATAACCCTATTTAAAAATGGGCAAAAGATTTGAATAGACTTTTCTGCAAAGAAGCCATAGAAATGGGCAACAGATATTTAAAAAGCTGTTCAACATCAAAAAGCATCTAGGAAATGCAAATCGAAACCACAGTGAGATATCACCTTACACCAGTAAAGATGGCTACTATAAAAAAAAGACAAAGGTAACAAATATTGGTGAGGTTGTGGAGTAAAGGGACCTCTTTTACACTTTTGGTGGGGATGTAAATTGATACAAACATGAGGTATATTGGTATGGAGTTTGTTCAAAAAAATTAAAAATTAGAACTACCTTGTGATCCAGTAATCCCACTTCTAGGTACACATATAAAGGAAATGAAATCAGTATCTAGGAGAAATCTGCACATCCATGTTCACTACAGCATTATTCACAGTAGCCAAAATATGAAAACAACCTAAATGTTCATCAGTGGATGAATGGATTAAAAAAAAAATGTGATTACACACACACACGCACACACACACACAAAATGGGATATTACTCAGCCTTAAAGGAAATCCTTCCATGTGCAACAAAATGGATGAAACTAGAGGACACTGTGCTTAGTGAAATAAGCCAGACACAGAAAGATGAATACCACATCACCTCACATATATGTAAAATCAAAGAGTCAAATTCATAGAACCAGAGAGTATAATGTCAGTTGCCAGGGGCCAAGAGGACATGGAATGATACTGGTTAAAGGATCCAAGGTTGCAGTTTTACAAGTTCTGGAGATCTCATCTATAGCAATGTGATGATAGTTAACAAATATGTATTACATACTTAAAATCAGCTTAGATGGTAGATCTTCAGTGTTCTCAAAAAGAAGGAAAGACAGACGGATTAAAGGAGGAAAGGAGGGAATGGAGAGAAGAGAAGGGAGAAAGAAGGAAAGAAAAGAAAGAAAATGGTGGGAAAGGAAGGGAAGGGAAGGGAAGGGAAGGGAAGGGAAGGGAAAGGGAAAGGAAAGGGAAGGGAAAGGAGAAAAAGAAAGGTGGGAGGGAAGGAAAGGAAGGAAGAAATGTGGTATATACACACAGTAGAATATTATTCAGCCATAAAAAGCAGGAAATCCTCGTATATGCAATAGGGATGAATCTTGGGAACATTATGCTAAGTGAAGTAAGGCAGACACATAAGGACAAATACTCAAAATTCTACTTATATGAGGTAACTGTAATAGGAATACAGAAGTAGAAAACAGAATGGTGGTTGCCAGGAGGTGGGGGGTAGAAAGAAGTGAAGAGTAGCTTTTGAATGGGTATAAAGTTTCTGTTTACATGATGAGTAAATTCTAGCTATCCTCTGTATATTGTGCCTATAGTTAAAAATACTGCTTCAGAAAGCTCATGGCTGTTGCTAAAACTGGAATTTATCAGAACTCACTGTTGATGGGGTTCTCGGTTGAAAATAATATAAGAAATGCTCATGTTTACGGAAACAACAATGAAAATATATCAAATATTTTACAACCTAAAGATCATATTAAATTCTGTTCATAAACAGAAACAAAGAATATACTGTTTTTGCCTCTTGAGAAATTTATTATTTTAAAAATCATACAAATGTGATGAAACAATGTGTGAGAAGTGAAATCTATATAAAGCTGCAAGATATTGAAAGATTTTTAGGCTGTTCTCTTAAAATGATATCTATTAGGAGAGAAAGAGATGGACAGATTGGAAATTGATAATGAGTTTTGTAGATATGCACTTATTATTCTGAATAATGAGCTTCCATTTTGCATTCGTTCTCACTTGCTCAGAAGAAATAAATTAAACAATTTTAAGTAATAATATGTGTAATTATGTATCATTTATTATTCAATGAAAAATAACACATTAAACATCAAAATGAGAATGATCCATAATGTATCTGTCATACATGAAAAACTAAATACACAAATTAATATGTTATAGTCATAGATTAATGTTCTCAACTCATCTGGCAGTAACATTTCCATCCATAAGTTATCACAGTTGAGGATAAGAGCTCAAACTCAAGGCATAAAAGAAATCTGAGACAATAAATCAAAGTGAAACAGAATATGCACTATAATAAATTGATGAGATGGTGAAAAAAAAAACAGAATAAAACCTTATATGTGATGTTGTCTTTTAAAACATCAATCCAAATAATAAAAAGAATAAAGAGAAAAAATTAGGAAAGCCACATGCCAAACCACAAGATACTTAGAGTAACTGATTAATACAAGGAAAATTGGACCAAATAAAGGGAAAATCACTACACCAGTTATAAATCCCCAGGTGTGCAGAGGGCACAGAAGTTGAGAATATGGAGCAGCTTATTCAAAGGTCCCTTACCTGGAGAGTGAAGTCTAGCATCCGTAGCCCAGGAGAACCTTTTTGCAGCACATTCTACCTGCTGAAGGGAAGTTGTAACATGTCTAGGTAAGCCCTCTACTGATTTAACAAAATCAGGTGGTAAACATCACCTAAATGAACAAATATGCATAAATACTAAATCAACATACACTTAAGCCAATTATATAAAGGGTTTTGCCAGCAAACCACAGAGTTAAAAGTTTAATAGAATGGCCCTCTTAAAACGACTGGGATTGTTGCTCTCTCACAGGGTAGCTTTTAATTTTCTCTATTTTATTTATTGTGAGTGGTGAGTTTGCATTTTGTCTTCTGAGGTCAGTTTTGATAATTTTATTTACCTACAAAGTTATATATTCCATTCATATTCTAAGATTTATTTGTATATATATTATTTTATATATATATATATATAAAAGAATCAATAGGATTCTTTTAACCAGCTTTTGTGTGTTTATGTGTGTGGTAATTTCCTTATTAGCATTTCTCCTTTTGTGATTTATGCTTTCTTTTTCTTTTTGTACTCTCTTATCTGAGGGTTCAGCATTCCCCTGCTCCGACCAAAGATCAAGTTCTTGCATTACTTTATTAGTGCTGCCATTTTTTTTTCCTAGTTTTTTATTTGTTTCTACCTTTATTATGCTTTGGATTGATTTTGTTGTCCTAACTTCAGTTGGTTGTTCAATTCACTTATTTTCATTTTATTTTGTTTACTAATATATGCATTTCAGAAAATAAATGTTTATCTAAATGCTGCTTTAACTCTATCTAGGGCTATACCATAAAATGATTAAGAACCCCAATCCTGGAGCTGAACTGCCTGGGTACAAATCCTATTTATTTTATTGACTAGTTGTGAGATTAGGAAGCAAGTCACTAAGCCTTGCTGTGGCTCTAGTTTTCTTAATGATAAAATATGGATGATAATAGTTCCTTTACTGAATAGTTATGAGGATTAAATGGGTTAATATTTAGAGCAAAACCCAACACCTAGTAAGTTTTAAAAAAGTTCTTGAAAAAAATAATTACATAACAGAATGTTTGTTCTCAACTTTAAATTGTATTTTGCTGACTCACTAAAAAGGCTAGGCTATAAGCCACGTACAAAGGTTGTGTCAAATTTCTGAATCTTAAGCATAATACAAAACCTAAAAAAAAACCAAACAAACAAACATTGGGCCTGATGGAAGTATCTTGGACAAAGGATAACTTTCCTGGTAACTATGTAGACTCAAGGTTAATGGACCACCTGACCCCTTACGGTGAATTGCTGCATGATCTGGCTAGAGCTGGTGGAATTAAAAAAAACAAAAATAACCCAATTTTCTTTTCTATTTTTTTATTAGCATATAATGTATTATTTGTTTCAGGGGTACAGGTCTATGATTCATCAGTCTTAAACAATTCACAGTGCTCACCATAGCACATACCCTCCCCAGTGTCCATCACCCAGCCACCCCATCCCTCCCACCTCGGTAAAATAATTGGAATTTAGAACAAAAGTTATGTTGATAGCGAGTATAGAAACAACTGTCAACTATCCCTTAAGGCAGTGGCATAAAAGAAACTAGATTTAGTCTTCTGTCCAAAATGGATTAGAAAAAACAAATTTTACAAAACAAGTTTTCAAGTAGTAAGTAGTAGCAACCCAGGACTATACTTTTTTTTTTTTTTTTTTAAGATTTACTTATTTATTTCAGAGAGAGAGAGCAAGCATGAGCAGGGGGAAGGGCAGAGGGAGAAGAGACTCCCTGCTGAGCAGGGAATCCAAAGCCGGGCTTGATCCCAGGACACAGGGTTCCATCCCAGGGACCCTGTGATCATGACCTGAGCTAAAGGCAGACGCTTAAACTACTGAGCCACCCAGGTACCCACCTCCCCCACCCCCCCACCGGGACTATCATTCTTGAACAAAGGGAGGAGAAAGGAGAACTCTAGAATACCATTACCTGAGCTAAGCTTGGCAGTTATGAGAAGAAACCTCACTTTAAGGAAAGAACTACCAGAAAGAAGTAGGCAGAAAAATTGTTGGAGCTTACAAAGGCCAGGGAAAGGTTTCTGTTTCCATAAGCCAGAATAAAAAGACCTAGCAATGCATGAGTTTTGAATAAAATATTCTAAAAGGTATTTGTATAGTAGGGGGTCAAACATAACTCTGAATTAAGTGTTTCTCTGCATTTGCAATCAAAATAAACTTGAAAAATGTTAAACTGATTCCAACTGAAAGAAAAAAGACAATCCAGTACTC
>NW_028063549.1:0-391 GCF_054177405.1 Leptonychotes weddellii
TGCTTGACTGAGCCACCCAGGCGCCTTCCTGTTACATTTCTATATGAATCTTAGAATCAGCCTATCAACTTTTGCAAAAGCAGCTGGATTTTTTTTAAAGGTTTTATTTATTTATTTGACAGCACAAGTACGCAGAGTGCTAGACAGAGGGAGAAGGAGAAGCAGGCTTCCCACGGAGCAGGGAGCCCGATGCGGCGCTTTATCCCAGGACCCTGGGATCATGACCCGAGCCGAAGGCAGACACTTAACGCCTGAGCCACCCAGGTGCCCCTCTTGCTGAGATTTTTTTTTTTTTTTAAAGATTTTATTTATTTATTTGACAGAAAGAGACACAGCGAGAGAGGGAACACAAGCAGGGGGATGGGAGAGGGAGAAGCAGGCTTCCCGCTGA
>NW_028063550.1:0-391 GCF_054177405.1 Leptonychotes weddellii
AAGAAGAAGAAATCACATAAAGGTGATTAATGGCTTAGGAGTATAGGTGAGTGAATTGCATTCAATCTGGAAATAAAATACATATTCAGCGATGTTTCTATTCTCTTCCCAAGGGAGATCTGTGATAAAGTTGGCTGTGGTTAGGGTGTGTAAAAAGTCTGCTGGCCTTGGGGAAGCAAACTTTCTTGATATCTAAAGGACTGTGTGGGAGGAACCGCCACCGTAAGAGGACCTCTAGGCTTAGCAGCCACGACCGGGCATACACCGTACTTGGACACGGGCTTTAGCTCAGGCTGCCTGTTGGGGCGATATTGAGCTTCTCTGAACATTTTCTACTTTCTTCTGATAGCTTCCTCTGACTCTTTGTCTGATAATATTTACAAAGCTCAAA
>NW_028063551.1:0-391 GCF_054177405.1 Leptonychotes weddellii
ACTACAGCACTGCCAATGTATTTTCTCTTCCTTTTGATTTGAATAACATTTTCTTTTTTTAAAAAAAGGATTTTATTTATTTATTTGAGAGAGACAGACATAGCCAGAGAGAGCAGGAGTGGGGAGGAAAGGGAGAAGCAGGCTCCCCACTAAGCAGGGAGCCCAATGCAAGGCTCGATCCCAGGACCCTGGGATCATGCATGACCTGAGCCAAAGGCAGACGCTTAACCAACTAAGCCACCCAGGCGCCCCCCATACCTTATTTTATAAAGAAATTCTCTTTTATTGGCCTCTACTGTTTTTCTCGTTTTGCCCTTGTATTTAAGTCTTATTCCACTTGAATTTGAATTTTACACATTGTTTGAGTAGGTGGCCAAATTCGCTTTTCCCC
>NW_028063552.1:0-391 GCF_054177405.1 Leptonychotes weddellii
GTTTAATTCAATGGTCTATAATTTTTGGAACCTACTTTAGAATCTAATCGCTAAAGTTTGATGAATAATTATTTATTGTTAAATCATCAGTTAATAATAGTATAACTATAATGACCAAACTATGTATCTCTTAACAATACACAGTTTGTTACTTTTCTTCGCTATTGTTACAAAGCTTAAATTAAAACCCTAGAAAAGGGTAATTAATAATTAATTTTAAAGCTTAATGGATCAATGGCATAATAAATAATCGTTTATCGTTTTATACTAATATAAGCTGAGCTTTCTTATTTTAGCCATTATTTTAACTGAATTTTTAACCTGTTTTTTGCATGATTCGTTACTCTTAATATAGTTAAAAGTAGTAAACGTTGTTAAACTGTGCTAAAAA
>NW_028063553.1:0-391 GCF_054177405.1 Leptonychotes weddellii
ACCAAAAATACACGTGTAACATCTTTACATTTTCTACCACTCTATGCCCTGAACACGTGAACATTTCTGGATAATCTGAAATGTTGTCCAGCTTGATATTTGGTGCTCAGATTTGATGAAATCTCTCAGACAACAGAAATATCTGTTGTCATCTGTTCTGATCAGATTTTTATTATTATTTTATTTTATTTATTTATTTTTTTTTTAAAGATTTTATTTATTTATTTGAGACAGAGAGAATGAGAGACAGAGAGCATGAGAGGGAGGAGGGTCAGAGGGAGAAGCAGACTCCCCGCCGAGCAGGGAGCCCGATGCGGGACTCGATCCCGGGACTCCAGGATCATGACCTGAGCCGAAGGCAGTCGCTTAACCAACTGAGCCACCCAGGCGC
>NW_028063554.1:0-391 GCF_054177405.1 Leptonychotes weddellii
GAGATCATGACCTGAGCCGAAAGCAGACGCTTAACCGACTGAGCCACCCAGGTGCCCCTTGCGAGTTGTTTTTAAAATAGTGTACCTCTAGGGACGCCTGGGTGGCTCAGTCGTTAATCATCTGCCTTCGGCTCAGGTCATGATCTCAGGGTCCTGGGATCCAGCCCCGCGGCGTCGCGCTCCCAGCTCGATGGGAGGCCTGCTTCTCCCTCTCCCACTCCCCCTGCCTGTATTCCCTCTCTCTCTGTGTCTCTCTCTGTCGAATAAATAAAATCTTTAAAAAAAAATAAAATAAAATAAAATAGTGTACCTCTGAAACAAATAATACATTATATGTTTAAAAAAAAAAAGAAGAAGATAGCAGGAAGGGAAAAATGAAGGGGGGGGAATC
>NW_028063555.1:0-391 GCF_054177405.1 Leptonychotes weddellii
GGGAAAGACACAAAAAATACATTGTCTTAATAAATAAAATAAGGACTTTAAAATATTGGGAAACTTCGGGCGCCTGGGTGGCTCAGTTGGTTAAGCGACTGCCTTTGGCTCAGGTCATGATCCTGGGGTCCTGGAATCAAGCCCTGCGTGGGGCTCCCTGCTCAGTGCTCAGCGGGGAGTCTGCTTCTCCTCCCCCCCCCTCGCCCCCCTCTCGTGCTCTCGCTCAAATAAAATCTTTTAAGAAAAAGGCAAAATTTTTGTTATATATCTATTTACCACAATAAAAAACTAAAGTAAAGGGCGCCTGGGTGGCTCAGTCGGTTAAGCGACTGCCTTCGGCTCAGGTCATGATCCTGGAGTCCCGGGATCGAGTCCCGCATCGGGATCCCTG
>NW_028063556.1:0-391 GCF_054177405.1 Leptonychotes weddellii
GACACTTAACCCACTGAGCCACCCAGTTGCCCTCCTTACTTCCTATCTTTGGATGTGGTTGTGATGCCTGGAACAGAGGCAGCCATTTTGTAACAATGAGGCCCACCATTTGGGGTGATGGCAGAGCAGAAAGATAGCTGGGTCCTTGATAGCAAAGTGAGCTGACAAACTCACACTGAAATAACCTACCTCCAGACTCACTGTGATTTGGGAAAAATAAATATATTTTGGGTTTGAGCCACTATTTCTGATACCCAAAGCATTCCTAGCTGAACCTGACCCCTCTATGCTCCAAAGCTTTCCAGCCTTTCCTCCCCTTACCTCCTCCCCACCCTCTCTTCCCAATGGTAGGTCATCTCTAGCAATGGCCTTGGGTCTAAGCAGGGAGAAC
>NW_028063557.1:0-391 GCF_054177405.1 Leptonychotes weddellii
TAACAGGCAGTTTAATAAGTCTATTTCAGAGTAATTAAAGATTTTAAATCAGGCATAAAATAGACAAGAGAATCTTAGACTATTAGCAATTATCTGGTGCAAGCGCCTCATTTTATAGGTAAAGAAACTGGCCCACAGAGGGCAGACTTGGGCGGGGGGATCTATGGCTGGAGGTGCCTAACTCTACAGACAGATCTGCTTCCACCTCATAAATGGATTCAGAACTCCATGCCCAATGTGACCTAAGATGTCTTTATTAATACTTTGTTGACCTACCTGCTGGCTGACTACCTCTGGCTACATTTTGGCTCCGACACTCCCCACCCCATCATAGAAAAGCTTTGCCAACTGGCAGAAGACCTACTAAAAAGGTCCAGCTCACTGTACACCT
>NW_028063558.1:0-391 GCF_054177405.1 Leptonychotes weddellii
AGCCATAGACTTGGCAAAATGGCGTAGGCTTGCATGGACTGGCCAAGGTGCTGCCATGGCAGCAAACCTCCCAGGGCCCAGGAGGCAAGAGAACAGGAGGACAAACACAAAACAAGGCAGCTACAGTGGAACTCCCAGGGATTAGTTTCAGGGCTGGCATGTGGGAAGTCTGCTGATAGAGGGGGAGTGCTGTGGCAAGAGTTTTTGGAGACATTCTTAGAGACACGAGGACAATATACTGTACACTGTATTTCATCGATTGGATAACTCAGGATGCATGTGACAATAAACAGCTTGTCATAATCTAATTGGCAGTGCTATTTCTTTTGTGGTGCTATATAAAAAAATGGTGCATCTTACAGCCAAGGACATCTTAGAAACTGTGGGATAC
>NW_028063559.1:0-8243 GCF_054177405.1 Leptonychotes weddellii
GGGGGTGGGGGGATGTGTTAGCCTGGTGATGGGTATTAAAGAGGGTATGTTCTGTATGGAGCACTGGGTGGTATATGCAAACAATGAATCATGGGACACTACATCAAAACTAATGATGTAATGTATGGCGATTAACATAACATAATAATAATAAAAGAAAGGATGCTGTATTTTGTCAAATGCTTTTTCTGCATCTATTGAGAGGACCATATGTTTTTGTCCTTTCTTTTATTAATGTGATCTATCACGTTGATTGATTTGCAAATGTTGAACCATCCTTGCAGCCCAGGAATAAATCCCACTTGATCATGGTGAATAATCCTTTTAATGTACTGTTGGATCCTATTGGCTAGTGTCTTGGTGAGAAATTTTGCATCCATGTTCAATGTTCATTGGGATATTGGTTTGTAATTTTCTTTTTTGGTGGCGTCTTTGTCTGGTTTGGGGATTGAGGTAATGCTAGCCTCATAGAACGAGTTTGGAAGTTTCCTTCCATTTCTATTTTTTGAAACAGCTTGAGAAGAATAGGTATTAGTTCTTTAAATGTTTGGTAGAATTCCCCTGGGAAGCCATCTTAGCTTGTCCATTTGGGATTTTTCTAATTTTTTGAGAAAGGGTTGGATGGTTATATATTTCCCTCTTAGGACCGCCTTTGCAATATCCCATAGGTTTTGAACCAATGTGTTTTCATTCTCATCAGTTTCAATGAATCTTTTAAGTTCTTCTTTAATTTCCTGGTTGACCCATTCATTCTTTAGTAGGATGCTCTTTAACCTCCAAGTGTTTGAGTTCCTTCCAAATTTCCTATTGTGGTTAAGTTCCAGTTTCAAAGCATTGTGGTCTGAAAATATGCAGGGAATAATCCCAATCTTTTGGTATTGGTTGAGACCTGGTTTGTGACCCAGTATGTGATCTATTCTGGAGAAAGTTCAATGTGCACTCGAGAAGAATGAGTATTCTGTTGCTTTAGGGTGAAATGCTCTGTATATATCTGTGAAGTCCAACTGGTCCATGTGTCATTCAAAGCTCTTGTTTCTTTTTTGTACTTCTGCTTAGATGATCTGTCCATTGCTTGTGAGTGGAGTATTGAAGTCTCCTACTATTAACGTATTATTGCTGATATGTTTCTTTACTTTGGTTATTAATTGGTTTATATAATTGGTTGCTCCCACACTGGGGGCATAGATATTTACAATTGTTAGATCTTCTTGTTGGATATACACTTTAAGTATGATATAGTGTCCTTCTATGTCTCTTACTACAGTCTTTCCTTTAAAATCTAATTTGTTTGATATGAGGATTGCTACCCCAGCTTTCTTTTGAGGTCCATTAGCATGGTAAATTTTTCTCTATCCCTTCACTTTTAATCTGGAGGTGTCCTTAGTTTCAAAATGAGTCTCTTGTAGACAGTATATCAATGGGCCTTGCTTTTTTATCCAATCTGATACCTGTGTCTTTTGACTAGAGCATTCAATCCGTTCACATTCAGAGAAACTACTGAAAGATATGAATTGAGTGCCATTATATTGCCTGTAAAGTCCCCGTTTCTGTAGATTTTCTCTGTTGCTTTCTGGTTTATCTTACTCTTGGGTCTCTCTTCACTTACAGAATCCCCCTTGATATTTCTTGCAGGCCTGGCATGGTGGTCACATATTCTTTTAGTTTCTGCCTGTCCTGGAAGCTTTTTATCTCTCCATCCATTCTGAATGACAGCCTTGCTGGATAAAATATTCTTGGCTGCATGTTCTTCTCATTTAGTACACTGAATATGTCTTGCCAGCCCTTTCTGGCTTACCAGGTTTCTGTGGATGGGTCTGATATTATTATGATGTTCCTCCCTCCATATGTAAGAAATTTCTTCGCCCTAGCTGCTCTCAGGATAGCTTCCTTGTCTCTAAGATTTGCAAGCTTCATCATTATATGTTGGAGTGTTGATCTATTTTTACTGATTTTAGGAGGGGTCCTCTCTGCCTCTTGGATGTGAATGCTTGTTTCTTTCCCCAGATTAGGGAAGTTCTTGGCCATGATTTCCTCAAATATAACTTCAAGCCTTCTCTCTCTTTCTCTCTCCACCCCCTTTTGGATCCTGATGATCCTGATATTCGTTCTTTTCTATGTATCATTAAATTCTCTAAGTCTCTCTTCATGTGCAATGAGTTGTTTTTCTCTTTTTTCTTCTGTTTCCTTCCTTTCCATCAGCCTGTCCTTTAGATCACTTATCCCTGTCCTGCCTCACTGACCCTAACTGTTAGAGTATCCAGTTTCGACTGCATCTCATAGCATTTTTAAGTTCGGCCTGATTAGATCTCATTTCTGCCCTGAGAGATTCTATATTGTCACTTATGCTTTTTTCAAGCCTAGCTATTAACTTTATGATTGCTATCCTAAATTCTATCTCTGACATCTTATTTATATCCATATTGATTAGCTCTGTGGCAGAGAACACTGCCTCTTGTTTTGTTTTTGTTTTTGTTTTTGTGTGTGTGTGTGTGTGTGTGAGTGCCTCCTTCTACTATTCTGGCCATAAAACGATGGGTGGGCAAATGAACAGAGTCCAAAACACAACGCAAACAAGATGCACCCTGGAGCTCAATATACTACTTTCCCCTGGCATTGGAATTTTACAGTCTTATGGGATCTGTAGGCTTGTCATCCACCTGTTCTTCCAGTCTCTTCTGGAGGAGGGGCCACTGCACTGTTTCTCAGGTATCCCTGCCTGGGCAGAGTTGTCCCACCCCCTGTCAGGGGGATGGGCTCAGTGCAAACTGGTCCTCTGTGTGAGTTTTGCTCCCTGGAGTCTTTCTGTGCCTCTTCAGAGGATCACAGCAAAAATGGATGTGCCCAATCCTCAGCCCAGAGCAGAAAGATCACAGTCTGCCCTCTTTAATAAACCCCCGGGACAAACAGTCTCCACTTCTGTATGCGCCAAAAACCATAGACTCCCGCAGCGTGTGCCCATTGCAACTCTCTCAGAGTAGTCCCAGGAGCCCGGGAATGACTGCCCTTTGTGACTTTAAAACCGCAAGCAGCTGCAGGCTCCCATGCACACGCAAAGCTCCTGGATCATGTCTGGGTGCTGCCCTAAAGTCCTTTCTGAGTCACTACCGCCCTGTGAGCATTTGTCTGGTTATGGGCACAGGTTCCAGTCCTTTTCAGGCTGCTCAGGAAAAGAGTGATTACTGACCAGCCAGCTTGCTGTTTATGGCGACCCAAGCTGAGAGTCCTCTCCTGGGCTCGCTGACCATAACATGCTTCCTGGCTCCCCTGCTCAGGCACTCTACCAGTTCAGGCACCCCCTTTCGCTCTGTGACTCCTCAGATCCAGAGACCACAATGCCCCACCTAGAATTCCACCTTTTCATTTCCAGAGCCCCTTTCAGAAAGGGATGTTTCTCCCTAGAGCAGATTTCTAAGGGTTCCAATTTTGTGTTTCCAATGTTATATCACTTTCCAGGAACCAACTTATGGAGGCTCCCTCCCCATTCTGTTTATCTTCCAATATCTCTCCACAGATTCATGACTTGACTCATCCTTCCCTGCAAAAAGCAGTCACTTTTCTGCTTGTAGAGATCCAGTTATATTTTCTTACATCTCAGGCTGATTTCATGGGTGTTTGAAAAGGTTTGACAGATATCCAGCTAATTGAGGTGACCAGTTGAAACGGGGTCCCCTACTCCTTTGCCATCTTGCCCCCATCAATATCTTAATGAACACTGAGTAATGTATAGAACTGTTGAATCACTCTATTGTACACCTGAAACACACAGTTGCCTTCATTCAGCTGCCTGCCACTCTTCACTTCACTAAGATCTGCACCCTTGGCCCCAGGACCCAAGCCTTCTAGCCTGTGCAGCGCCTTTAGGCCTTCACCAGAGTCGTCCCTTCCCCTGCCATCAGCACTCTGACTCCCACAGCACCCACCAGAAGCACAGACCCCAGCTCAGCTCAGGTTCCCTGTACCTAGTTTCAAACACAATGGTTTAAAACAATGCAGATTTATTCTCTTACAGTTCTAGATGTCAAATGTCTAAAATTGGATCTTATGAAGCTAAACTCAAGATGTTGTCAGGGATGGTTCCTTCCAGAGGCTCTAGGGAAAAATCCTTTTTCTATCTTTTCCACCTTCTAGAGGCTAACTGCATTTCTTAGCTCATGGTCACTTCCTTCATCATGAAGTCCAGCAATATAGTATCTTCAAATCTTGCTCTGTTCTCCTCTCTCTCTCTTTCTCTCAAATAATAAAAACAAAATAAAAAATTAAAATTAAAAAAGTGGGCACCTAGGTGGCTCAGTTGGTTAAGCATCTGCTTTTGGCTCAGGTCATGATCCCAGAATCCTGAAATCAAGCCCCACATCAGGTTCCCTGCTCAGTGGGAAGTCTGCTTCTCCCTCTGCCCCTCACCCACTTTCATGCTCTCTCTCTCTCTCAAATAATAAAAATAAAATAAAAAAAATCTTGCTCTGTTTTCATATTACATCACTTTCCCTCTGATTTTTCCCCTTTGGGCTCCCTCCTAACAGGGCTCATGTGATTACATTAGGCCCACCTAGAAAATCCAGGATAATCTTCCTATCTCAAGGTCCTAAACCTAATCACATGTGCAAAGTCCTTTTTACCATATAATGTACCATATTCACAGGTTCTGGGGATTAGGTTATGGCCATTGCAGGGGATGGAGAGGCATTATTCTTCCTACCATAGAAAGAAATAAACTAATATTTATTAAGTAGCTACTACATGCAAGACACTGGGCAGGTGCTTTACACAGATAACCACAGACCCTACCAGATGAGCCATTATTAATCTCATTTTAGAAAATGAGAAAATTGAGGCTTGGATGATTTAGTAAGGAAGTTACACAACTAATAAGTGAGAGTTTGAGACTAAAGTTGGGAATCTCTGCTTTGCTCCTCCTATGAGAGGAGCATAGTCAAGCAATTGGCTATGACTAATCCCAAGGGGCTCTAAGAAATTGAAATTTTCAGGACATAAGGGAATAAATTTCAAATTATAAGCATGCCAGTAATAAATTCTCAGTCTTTGCATTCTAGAACATTCTGTGTGGTTGTTGATTCAGGCAAGTTCCTAGGGAATTCTTTGCTTATTTATTCATGCTTGATCATTTATGCAATTGAGTGAAAATAGGAGTCTTATAGACGCTGGGATGTGATAACAAGAAATAAATGTTTATGCATTTATAAATAAGTTATTCACTAACTTTAATGCAGGTTAATTAAATTAAATCACCTTTAAGTTTATTATAGAGTTGATATATTTTCCACAGTTATATTAAGTTATATTAAAAAGGGAAGAGGGTGTTGGAATTCAGACCACCAGGGGCAGATTTTCTGTGGAAGCATAAACATTTGCTGTGCAATCTAAACTGAATGCGGATTCTTCTCAATATGACTTCTAAGCAGCCAATTCTAAGGAAGTTGGGTTTTCTGAAAGCTGACTCTTTTCCCTCAAAAAATCCAGAGGTCTCCAGCTCAGAGGCCATGTTCCAGCCAGCAGAGTGCAGGGAATTGAAGCAATTACCCAGACCATTTAAAAGGTAGCTTATAAGGGTTCCTGGGTGGCTCAGTTGGTTAAGTGTCCAACTCTTGATTTTGGCTCAGGTCATGATCTCAGGGTCATGAAATTGGGCTCCATGCTCAGCAGAGAGTCTGCTTGAGATTCTTTCTCTCTCCCTCTGGCCCTTCCCCTGCTCACACTCTCTCTCTTTCTAAATAAATAAATAAAATCTTTTTTAAAAATAAAATAAAAAGCAGTTTACAGCCTCATACTTTTGCCTCCTTTATTGGAATGTTTCAGGCAAACGTGCTTTTGGGTACCTGAAGTATTCTGATAATTTTCCCATGGTTGTTATAGAAGTTCAAGGAAGCTTTTGGGAACCTAGGAATCTTGTGACTACACAAAAAATAATAGTGAATAACATTTGCTGACTCTGTGCCAATGTCATTCCAGGTATCTTACCTGTATTAACTCAGTTAATCCACTCAGTACACTACTGTCTTATTCTCATATTGCAGATAATGAAACTGAGGCACAGAGTGTAGTCACTTACCCACAGTCCCAGAGTATGTAAGTGACAGAGCCAGAATTCAAACCTGGCAGTCTTGGCTCTGGAGCCTACAGGCTTAGCTATCCATTACCCCAAAATCCTGTCAACTGAGGTAGACAGAAATCAAACTCATGACTCAGCTTCCCCTTGACCTAGGACTGACCCCAAAACACAGGCACTCCTGAGGACTACTGCTGTTTTTGAAGACAGCACTGTCACTTCACACTCATTCTGTCTCCTTGTCAATGACTGACGAATAAACCCAAATTAGCCTAGTGCCAGAAAAATTAAAAGTGCAGTTTTGAGGATGTGGCCCAAGGTCCTCTCTCCTGATTCATTCCTGATGGAATGTGCTCACAGACCCTGCCAGGAGACACTTGCCAGTTCTGTTGTTATTGATTTCTACTTCACACAAAAGGCTTCTTAAATCAAATCAAACTTGCTAGGAAATCAGGCAGGGGGAGGGGGTCTGTCCTTTGTCTTCAGTGCCTTGAAAGTGTGCCCTCCCTCCCAACTGGCCCAGGAGGCCAAAAGTTGTCCTGAAAGCATTACTTCAGCTCACTGCCTTCACCTCTCTCAACCTTAAGGCAATTCTTCACCTGCATTTGATGTTGTTCCTGCCTGATGTATAATCCATTAATGCAGAGGACAAACAATGTTGCTGCCACATTGCTTTCCTCTGCCCTCTCTGCTCCAGGCTAACCTGAGGGACTAAGGGATCTGCAGTTCCAAAGACAGGGATCCAACTAGAGGAGAAGGCAGAGCAAACAGAGTAGTCAGCACAGCTTGGGATAAGCACCTGAGCACCTGGCCCTCTCCTCAGCATCCCTGAAGGTTCCTCTCAAGTGGCCCTTACTCAGAAAGCCTTTCCTGGATTTCCAATTCAAAAGAAAATCACCTCTTTATGACCTTGAGGTAAACAAAAATACTTACACAGGGCACAAACAACACTAACCATAAAAGACAAATTTGATAAAGTTGTCCATATTAAAAATAAGAACTTCTGTATATCAAAAGAGACCATTAGGAATGCATAAAGGCCAGAGTCAGAGCAGAGTCATGTATTCACAATACATATAGTGACAAAGGCTCCATGGCCAGAATGTATGAGCTGGGGATGACAATATCCCCCCCCCCACTCACCTCAAATTCCATAATGAATGTGAATATGTTTGGAGACTACAAATTATTTCATCAATATAAGGAGTGACAGGAGCACCTGGCTGGTGCAGTTGGTTGAGCATCCAACTCTTGGTTTCAGCTCAGGTCATGATCTCAGGGTCCTGGGATCCAGCCCCAAGTTGGGCTCCATGCTCAGCTCAGAGTCTGCTTCACACTGTCTCTCCCTCTCCCTGTCCCTCCCACCTCAGGCTCCCTCTCTCTTTCTCAAGTACATAAATAAATATTTTAAAATACATATATAGGGGATGGAGCAAGATGGCAGAGGAGTAGGAGACCTGGATTTCGTCTGGTCTCAGGAATTCAGCTGGGCAGGGATCAAACCATTCTGAACACCTACAAACTCAACAGGAGATCGAAGAAAAGAATACCAACGACTCTCTGAACAGAAAAGCGACCACTTTCTGGAAGGTAGGACGTGCGGAGAAGTGAATCCGAGGCGATATTCGGGAGGATAGACGGTGGGGGAGGGGGCCACCGTCGGCCGCTTCTGGCAAGTGATAGAGCGGCGGAGCACAAAATCGGAACTTTTTTTTTTAAAGATTTTATTTATTTATTTGACAGAGAGATAGTGAGAGCAGGAACACAAGCAGGGGGAGTGGGAGAGGGAGAAGCAGGTCTCCCGCCAAGCAGGGAGCCTGATGCGGGGCTCGATCCCAGGACCCTGGGACCATGACCCGAGCCAAAGGCAGACGCCCAACGACTGAGCCACCCAGGCGCCCCACAAAATCGGAACTTTTAGAAGTCTGCTCTGCTGAGGGACGTTGCTCCAGTGGCTAAGTGGGGGGTGGAACCCTCGTTGGACAGTGTGGTCTCAGGACCCTCGGGGTCACAGAAAGACCAGGGGTGCCTGAGTGTGGCAGAGCTCCCAGGTATTGGAGCAGGAAAGCCGGCTGCAGAGACGGAGCCAAGGAGCGGGCTCTCAGCTCGGGGTTGTCATAAACCATGATCCGCAGCACAGTTGGGCCACTGCTCCTCCAGCAGGGACCCAACAAGCAGC
>NW_028063560.1:0-391 GCF_054177405.1 Leptonychotes weddellii
ACAGAAGCCCTCTTTCTTCTTGAGAACTTCCCATCCTCCACTCCCTGTGCTTCTGGTGGGCTGTCCACCTCGCATCTCTGCTCCCTGCAACAGACTCAGTGAACGTACCAGCGAGGGGCTGTCAGAGTTCTCCTGGGCACTCATATGGTGCTAGGGATGAAAGGTCATGTTCTCTTCTATGACAAATGGAAGGGCCCTTTCTGAGAATGAAACTAAACAGCAGAGAGTTCACAGAAGACAGAGAGAGAAAGAGGGAATGTGAGACAGACAGAGTCAGAGATTCAGGGGGAAATAGAGACAGAGAAGAGACTTTTAAACCTTTGAATCTATGTGTATATGAACCAACTTTACTCCTACTGCCCAGTCAAAGGAGCCAATAAGTGCTTTTAAG
>NW_028063561.1:0-391 GCF_054177405.1 Leptonychotes weddellii
GGTATTAAAGAGGGCATGTTCTGCATGGAGCACTGGGTGTTATATGCAAACAATGAATCATGGAACACTACATCAAAAACTAATGATGTAGTGTATGGTGATTAACATAACATAATAAAAAGTATACATTTATCTTGACATTTTACATGTCATTTTAACAACAGAAACACCTATCTTCTATAAAATTTAAAATTACGTGTTTTTTTTTTTTGACTCATCAATGTGTATCTATGAAACTATCCTGTGTTTATTAACCCACATTATGTAAATAAAAATCAAGAATTTTCATTGTAGGTTTGGTTGAAATGGATAATATTCAGAAAAATATATATGTTTAAAGTTAGATATAAATATATGTACATGACTTCATCTGCAATTTTTTTCAAAATCC
>NW_028063562.1:0-391 GCF_054177405.1 Leptonychotes weddellii
GGAAGGTGCCCTCCTCCTCCAGGAAGCCTTCTCGGCTGCCCTGCGTCCACCCAGGCAAGATGGGGCAGCCCCTGGAATGTTTGCTCATATATTTGAAGCAGCATTTAGCACCCCATGCTCATCTGTCCCCGGTGTCTTTCCCTCCAAAGGCTCCCAGGTGGGGCTCTGCGTGATTCATCTCTGTGTCCCCGGGCTCAGCGTGGGGCTAGCACAGAGCGGAACCCCAGGAGTGTCTGATGAATGAACAAGTGAGCGAGTGAGTGAGTGACATCCCCAGGACCGTGGCGGGGATTTAGAAACATGTGGTAAGGGACGTGTGCAGAGCTAGAAGGTGTGCTCTGTGTGGAAACTCACTGCCTTCCTGGAATAGACTCTGTAGACAGGGACTCCA
>NW_028063563.1:0-391 GCF_054177405.1 Leptonychotes weddellii
TTCCTACTGATTTTATTACTTTGTTTATTCACTTAAACATTTTAATAATAGTTATTTTAAAGTCATTTTCAGATTGCCCTACTATTTTGAGTATGAGATTTCTTGTTTTTGAATATTTTCATGGTATGTTTTCCCTTATTATTTAAAAATTTTAATTATGTATTCTTTTTTTATGTTTACTGGAATTAAAATTCAAAAATTTAAAAAGTAAGGTACTTTTTAGAACAAACTTGAAAAATAAAATTGTATATTCTTTTTTTTTTAAAGATTTTATTTATTTATTTGAGAGAGAGACAGAGATAGCGAGAGAGGGCAAGAGCAGGGGAGGAGAGGGAGAAGCAGGCTTCCCGCTGAGCAGGGAGTCCAATGCGGGGCTTGATCCCATGACCCT
>NW_028063564.1:0-391 GCF_054177405.1 Leptonychotes weddellii
GTTTTGGCGATCTGTTGTTGTACACTGTGAATATACTTAACACTACTGAACTGTACACCTAGAAATGGTTAACATGGTAAATTGGTAAACAGAGTGTGGTTTTTTTTTTTACCATAACTAAAAATAGCAATAAAAAACAGCCCCAAACAGAAAAAATTACAAAGAAAAAATTTCAGACATATTTTGCCATGGTATAAGACCGTTTGGCACTAGGTTATTTATCCTGAAATTGAATTCACAGGTAAGGTGATTGGTCTTCAGTGATTAGAAGTCATTCCAGGTTTCTGTGCTGACATTCCTCCTGGTGTCCCTTTGAGTTCAAGTAGTTCCATTTCTGTTCCTCATCTTCTCGCCCTGGTTGAACTGCCACATTTAGCTCTGGTGGTTTCGT
>NW_028063565.1:0-391 GCF_054177405.1 Leptonychotes weddellii
GGTTCCTGTCTTTTTATCCAATCTGCAACCCTGTGCCATTTTATGGGAGCATTTAGGCCATTCAGGTTGAGAGTGATTATTGAAAGATATGAATTAATTGTCATCATGTTGCCTGTGAAGACGTTATTTTTATAGATTGTCCCTGTAATTTCTGTTGTATATCACTCTTGGGGTCTTTATCCTTTTATAGCACCCCCCCTTAATATTTTTTGCAGGGCCGGCTTAGCGGTCACATATTCTTTCAGTTTCTGCCTGTCTTGGAAGCTTGCATCTCTCCATCCATTCTAAATGACAGCCTTACTGGATAAAATATTCTTGGCTGCATGTTCTTCTCGTTTAGTACCTTGAATGTTTTGCCAGGCCTTTCTGGCTTGCCAGGTCTCTGTGGATA
>NW_028063566.1:0-391 GCF_054177405.1 Leptonychotes weddellii
TGCTTGACTGAGCCACCCAGGCGCCTTCCTGTTACATTTCTATATGAATCTTAGAATCAGCCTATCAACTTTTGCAAAAGCAGCTGGATTTTTTTTAAAGGTTTTATTTATTTATTTGACAGCACAAGTACGCAGAGTGCTAGACAGAGGGAGAAGGAGAAGCAGGCTTCCCACGGAGCAGGGAGCCCGATGCGGCGCTCTATCCCAGGACCCTGGGATCATGACCCGAGCCGAAGGCAGACACTTAACGCCTGAGCCACCCAGGTGCCCCTCTTGCTGAGATTTTTTTTTTTTTTTAAAGATTTTATTTATTTATTTGACAGAAAGAGACACAGCGAGAGAGGGAACACAAGCAGGGGGATGGGAGAGGGAGAAGCAGGCTTCCCGCTGA
>NW_028063567.1:0-391 GCF_054177405.1 Leptonychotes weddellii
TTTTTTTTTAAAGATTTTATTTATTTATTTGACAGAGAAAGACACAGCGAGAGAGGGAACACAAACGGGGAGTGGGAGAGGGAGAAGCAGACTCCCTGCCGAGCAGGGAGCCCGATGCGGGACTCGATCCCGGGACTCCAGGATCATGACCTGAGCCGAAGGCAGTCGCTTAACCAACTGAGCCACCCAGGTGCCCCAAGGGCCATGAATTCTTATCTGAGTGTCCCCGGGCCTGGCCAAGCACGGGCCCCCAAAGACACTTACCAAAGATTTGTCTGGGTTGAATTAAGCTAGTACCACCTGTCCACAGGTGTCCCTGGAAAAGCCCACTCTTGCCACAGCCTCCCCTCCAGAGGACACAATGCAAACACGTTCTGGACCTCCCTGTGCT
>NW_028063568.1:0-391 GCF_054177405.1 Leptonychotes weddellii
CCCCCCTGAGCACCTGTACCAGAGAGAAAGTAAGACTGGCCACACATTTTTGCAGATCTTTGATTTTGTCTCCAAGATTAGATTTTTAGTTTCCCCAACAGCTCACGGCACAGTAAGGGCTCACATCATGTTAGTTGATGGAATACTAGTTTGAGGGTTATTTAATGTAGTGGGGCAGAACTGGATTTTTTCCCCCCCTCCCGGTGAGACCCAGTGGTACTCACCCCACCCCCAACTTTCTGGAGTCATGGGGATTAGGGTTTAACTACAGCCTGACCTCTAAACCAGCTTCTTGATTGGATAGGTCACTTAATCCTTCTGAGCCTCAGTTCCCTCATATGCAAAATGAGAGCAAGATTTACGTTTCAGATGGTGTGATGGCTACTTTTAT
>NW_028063569.1:0-8242 GCF_054177405.1 Leptonychotes weddellii
GCAGACGTTTAATGACTGAATCACCCAGGCGCCCCTCAGTCATTTCTTTCCTGTACGAAAAATTTCAATAAGTATTTATGCTGAGTAATATTAGCTTGTAGTGTTTTAATATTCATCATTAAGTCTGAGTCCTTGGCATTTGCCAAGTTGGCTATCCAGAAAAGTTCATGAAGATTTTTAAGGCACTTAAATGAAAGTTGATTTCCTTCTTAATTTATATATTAAAAGCAGCATAAAGCATGATTAAAAATACGCTGTTTTAGTCACATCTTTAAGTACATTTAACATTTTAATAAGAAACGTTGACAAGAGACTTTGCTGTAATTTAGGGGTAGGGTGGGGACACTTACCCAGTTCAGCAATGCTCAGCATCCTGAGTTTTTCACATAGTCATAAAGAAACCAGAAGTTATGTGACACTTTATAAACTATTTTGTTGAATGATTGTGGGGATAATGGCTGATGAGAAAAGCCTAAAGAAGATCAAGGTCATGTACCAATTTAAACATGAAGGTACTATACATAGGTAAGCCTTTTGTTACTTTTAGACGATTTAAAGTTCTACATGTCACAAAGTCACAATTCTATGTGTACAGCAGGATGTGTGGAATAGAGAAGTGAAAACTGAATCCAAGAAGTCAAGCTGCCTGCTGCCTGGAAGAGAGCCAGAAAATGTGTTGTGAACTAACTCTTAAGAAATAGCCAGAGATCTATAGAAGAATGGCATTGTCTGACCTTTCTGGCCATAGATTTAGATGACCTAAGATTGAACTTTTTAGATAGTTTTTCCTTTGGAACATAAAGGGAAAAATAAAGTCACTGGTAAGATCCAGGAATGTACCCGGCCCATTACAAAGATTATATAGTCTGGGTCATAAGTCCACTGGTACTGTATGTGTTAGGATCCACTTACATAATATGTCATGAACCAAAAAGAGAACAACTGCAAGCAGGAAAGTAAAAAAATCTACCAGTGTATTCTGAAGCATGATTTAAAGTCATGCTACTTAACTGTGAAAAAGCATTTAGCATCCTATGCAGTTTTAAGTGGGAGCTGCTCCATGTGAGCATTTCTTGTGGCAAGAAGAGAGAACTCCAAGTGTGACTGGCTCGTACACAGTGAGGACAGTCATCCCAAGGACATAGTGTGGAAATGATCTGTTGTGCTTGAACTGTCTTGGGAAACACAAACGGGATAAATTATACGTATAGATAATTCAAGCATGACGTAAAAAAATTCACACAGAAGGAGGTGAAGCAAAAGTAACAGTCCTTTTTATTCGTAATCCCCTTCACATTCTACTTCCTAAACAGTTAACAGTTTGGTGTGCATCCTTCAGGCCCTTTTTGTGTCTGTTAAATACACACACACACACACACACACTACTGCCTCTCTTTCAAACAGCCCCACATAGTTAAGCTTTTTGAGTTCTTCTACCTACATTTTATAGTGTTTTTGCATCATCAAATGTATGATTAATGTATACGTGCAGGCTATATTTATATACATTAATTGAGGACCTATTGTGTTCCAGATCTTGTTCTAGATACTCTTTCACTCCAAACAAATCACAAATACAAGAACAGTTCACTTATTCAGTAGTCATTTCCTTATGAATTTTGTTTGGAACATGACTAAAATCTCAAAAGAAAAGAGTTCTGATTTGTTAAAGTAGATAGCACATGCTCTGTATACCCACATCCCTAATTTAAAGACTCTGACTCTTCTGAGGCAATTTACATTTTTTTGTACAAAATTCCAATAAGACTATTTTAATGGTTTGGCTACCACAAATCTTTTAGCAGTAGCAGGTGGTGGTAATCTGGGCAGTCCCAGAGAGAAGAATAAGAAATTAGATTTGATAGCCTAAAAACATTTGATGATACAAAAACACTATAAAATGTAGATAGAAGAACTCGAAAAGCTTAACTATGTGGGGCTGTTTGAAAGAGAGCCAGAAAGTAGTTCCAATACATTTGAAGTCATTTAAGGTATAAATAACTACAGCTCAGTACAGTAATGGTAACTTATTTGCAGTGACAACACATGGAAGGCATTAATTGACATAAACATTTGTTATAAAAACATCTAGGGGCATCAACCATTTTCCAGTGAATAGAATTATTGAGATCTGTCAATTGACCAGGTTGTATATGATTTTTTGTGTGTGTTAGAAAATAAGGGCTTCAAATGCACATTCTGTTGATTTCCATCAGTTCTTTCTATTTGCATAAATGATGGGCTTAAAAATAACCCCCCAATTTTAACTGTATAAAACTTTAAAATTGTGCTTATGAGGACATCCAGTTTTGGAAATTGTTTATTCTTAGAGGGGTTGATACTTCTTATTTTCGTGTTTGGAAAGATTTAGATGTGTAGTTACTATATTTTAAAATACCAGCTGTGACTTTTAAATGTGTCAAACATGTTAGGAACTTGAAAAGTTGTAGCAAATCAGGGCTATCTTAAGACTGCATGCTACTAATGGGATTTACCAAGCAGGAGTAAGTTTGCAATTTGAAAGGGCATTAATATCCTTTTCAAGCATAGTAAATTAATGAATTCTCCCTTTAATCATATTTCTGATAAGAAAACATGTTGAGACTAAAAATACTTGTAAGATACATGTAGGAAAACGATTTTTAAAATTTTATCTTGGTGTTTGGGATGTTTAAAATAAGCATCATTTGGGGCACTTGTGTGGCTCCGTCAGTTAAGGGTTTGTCTGTCTGCCTTCGGCTCAGGTCATGATCCCAGGGTCCTGGAATAGAGCCCCAAGTCTGGCTCCCTACCCTCTCCCTCTGCAGCTCCCACTGCTTGTGCTCTCTCGTGCTCTCTGTCAAAAAAATAAATAAAATACTAAAAAAAAAAATAAAAACAAGTTAAAAAAAAAACAAAAGTATCATTAGAAAGTGCTAATCCTAAGGCAGTAGGGATGATGTGCATATGAGATCATGTATGGCTATCACCTATCTCATTTCAGGCTTAGGATAAGAAGTCAACTTAAACAAGCTTCATAATATATTTTTCTTTTCCTGTAGTTTTTAGAAAGTCATTTAGCTTTAGTATTTGTTGCTTTTTCATATTGTCAGAGTTAGGCCTTTTGGGAGAATATGTAAAAAAGATATTTTTTTTTACAAAGTAATATTTATTTTTCTATATATGCAAATTCCATAAAAAATGACCATTTCAATTAGGAAGAATCTCTGTAAGTAAGTAACACTTTTTGCAGTTTTTTTTTTAAAGATTTTATTTATTTATTTGACAGAGAGAGACACAGTGAGAGGGGGATCACAAGCAGGGGGAGTGGGAGAGGGAGAAGCAGGCTTCCCGCCAAGCAGGGAGCCCAATGCGGGGCTCGATCCCAGGACCCTGGGACCATGACCTGAGCCGAAGGCAGATGCTTAACGACTGAGCCACCCAGGCGCCCCACTTTTTGCAGTTTTTTGTTGATAAATTGTTGTGAACTTCTTCTGGGGTTTTTTTTGTTTGTTTTATTTGTTTCCCTTTTGATTATTGGCTTAACTACTTTGTAGCCTAAAGTTTCTCTGGTATGACTAGTACATCAAAAGATATTGCTCATAATTTCAAATTACTAGAACTTTTTACCGAAATCATCTACAGAAATTCTCTCTCTCTCTGTCTCTTTCTTTCTCTCTCTTGTATTTGGTCTCTGTATAACACGAGCAGTGTTAGGTAATAATAGTGATGTTGGGATCTATGAATTCTTGGAATTCATCATGACCATATAATTTGTCATGTTGAATTGGGAAGCAATATCGCATAGTGTTTAAGAATGCAAACTTTAAATGCCAGAGACCTCTACCACCTATCAGATATTTGGGAAAATTACTTAAATTTTAATGTCTTCTATTTGTAAAGTGGGTTTGTTAATAGTATCTACCTTCTAGGGTTGTTGTGAAGATTAAATAAGATAATACATGTAAAGTATATATAATACATACAATGAAGAAGAATATTGATATGATTAATAACTAAGAAGGGTCATGTGAGTCCCAAAGAATATAAAAAAGGAAAAGCAGCCTCCTGCTCCCCTTTCCTGCAAAATCCCTTACCTATGAATTTTCTCTGCTTGGGTTTGTTTTGTATCTTCAGGTGCTGAGCCACTGTCCTGGGGATATAAGCCTCTCTTCAACTGTGAATGCATTGGCATGTCTCAGTTGAGGCTACTGGAGAAAGTGTTTTCCTGCTCATTTATAAACAGGGTGAAAGGGGCGCCTGGGTGGCTCAGTCGGTTAAGTGTCTGCCTTCGGCTCAGGTCATGACCCCAGAGTCCTAGGATGGAGTCCCACATCGGGCTCCTTGCTCAGCAAGGGACCTGCTTCTCCCTCTGCCTGCCGCTCCCCCTGCTTGTGCGTGCTCTCTCTCTCTGACAAATAAATAAATAAAGTCTTAAAAAAAATAAAAAAATAAACAGGGTGAAAAATGAGGATTTACTCTAATTGGAAAATTAAACATTGCATTTCCCACATATTTATATAAGTCACCAAATAAGCTCAAACAAAAGCAACAGCTCCCACTGTTAACCTAGTAGTAAAATTTCATTCACTTAATAGCACTTTCAGTGTCACAGGCACTATTCTAAGTACTGGGGGTCAGCTGGGAGCAAAACAGATAAAACTTCGTAAGAACTCAAAGAAGATTAATCACGTGGTATGTTAGGAGGTGGTAAGTGCCAAGCAGAAAAATAAAGCAGGCGAAAGATGATCGAGAGTGTCTGGCCCAGGGTAAGAGGGAGTGTGTTGGGGGTAGGGGAGGGAGGGAGTGGTTGCAATTTTAAACTTGGGGGACAGGATAGGCTTTACCTGAGAAAGTGAAATTTAACTACCTTTGTTCTCCTAATCTTGGTTTAAAGAGTTATTAAGGGGATTTTTGAACAACATAAAGTCCAAGCCAAGTTTTTTCGTATTTATTTTATGACCATATAGCAAGATAAATTATAATTAGCTGTACATTTTTCTTAGTGAATGGTAGGTATCTGTGAAGCAACACTGTCAGTGTAAATTATGTATTAGCAGTGAAAATGAACTGCAAGCATCATTTAAAAAGAATTAGAACTGTCCAAATCTTGGCAATTAAACTAGATTTGTAATAGAAGATGGGAAATGTAATTGATAAAACTGGAGTTAATATGTAGAATATTGAACTCATTTACCTTGTTAATCATGAATTTTATGCACACAGCAGCATGATCTTGTCAAGGGAAAGTAAAAAGGCTTTTCTGAATTTGAAGCAATCCCACTGCAGTAATGAGAATTTATTTGAAAACGTATTAGAAGATTTGGAAATTAACTAGTTCCCTTGGGGAATTTAACTTTCAGGAAAATGGTGACTTTTATCCAATATATTTAAAAATATATGCTGCTTTGTCTCTTCATGCATTTTTAAACAATTTGACTGTGGATGGATGTAATGAAGTCAGTATATTTAAGAATAAGCTAGATGTTATCTTTGAGAACCTGCAGTTCGTCATCATTACTGGCAAAAGTACCATTTGGAGCAAAGTGAAATCTTCAGAGCTCCCATGATAGAAACAGGAAAAAACTGGCTCAAAACACAGTACCACAGTTCTAATTGGAATTACTCTTGTTCATGACTGATGAGGATATAGAGAAATCATCAGGTAATAAAGAGCTTTTTTAGAAGATGAGTGTTAACAATGATTTTGGGGTATTATTAGCTAGAACTGAATTTGCACACAGGCTATTTTTGTATGTGGGACAAGTTTATGTTCAACCAATGCACAAGTATATTTATTATTCTAGGGTGAAGCTTAAATGTTGAGAAAACTTTAAACATATTTATATTTTTTCTTCGCTTTGCCTAATTTATTTACTGAAGAAGATCTCAGGGATGCATTTATGTATTTTTTCTATTACAAAAGCAGGACATGCTCAATGTAGGAAGTTCTGGAAACACAGAAAATCACAAAGAAATAAACCCCATAATTCACCACCACTGACATTTTGCATATTCCCATGTTTTTAAATATATGTACATATTTTGAAATATGTAAATATACAAATACATATATATCTTTTATAATTGTGGGATATATAATTTTGACAGCTATATAGTGTAATGATTGAAAACATAGACCTTGGAATTAGGCTTGAGTTTAAGTCTAACTCCACATGTTTATTAATTATGTGACCTGGGCAAGTTTCTGAGTCTCCATTTCTTTATGTGTTAAATGAGGAAGATGATGATTATAGTACTTTCCTCATAGGTTGTTCGTAGGTAGGATTAAGTGAAATTCTCTATATATGTATAACAAATATCTGCCCCATAGCAGGTACATAGGAAATATGAGCCATTATTGCTGTTTCATAGTAATTTTTTTTTACTTCAGTATGTTGTAAGCAGTCTTACAGGCTCAATCTTTATTTTTCTGAATATTTCCTACTGTAGTAACTGAACTTTATTACCTGAATATTTTATTTTTTACTTTTAAAATTTTAATTAAAATAATGACTTACAGTAATTTTATTTATAATTTATTTATAATTTAATTATAACTATAATAATTACTGGTTGCATGTACAAAAGGTTTATGTTCACATTTTATCACAGCAGACAAGGTATATAATTCAGCAAAGAGTACATAATTAAGGCATTTTCTGAATTCCAGTTCACATCCTCACCCATTCCTGTTATTGCTGATCTTTTTTATTGTAGCCATTCTAGTGGATGTGAAATGGTATTTCACTATGGCTTTGATTTGCCTCTCTTTGATGGCTAATGAGGTTAGCATCTTTTCATGTGCCTCTTGGCCATTTGTCTATCTTCTTTGGAGAAAGGTCTGTTCTGATCCTTTGTCCATTTTTAAATTGGGTTTGTCTTCTTATTACTGAGTTGTAAGAGTTCTTTATATACTCTGGGTACAAATTTCTTATACATAATTTACAAATATTTTCTCCCATTCTGTGGATTGTCTTTTCACCATCTTGAGGAGATCCTTTGAAAACCAGGTTTTAAATTTTGATGAAATCCAATTTATTTTTTTATTTGGTTGCGTGTGTTTTTGTTGTTATCTCAAAAACCACTCTCTAATTCAAGATGATGGAGATTTACACCTATCTTTTCTAATAGGAGTTTTGTGGTTTTAGCTCTTATATTTCGGTCTTTATTTTGAGTTAAATTTTGTATATGGTTTGAGATAGTGTCCAACTTGATTCTTTGCATTTGGATATCCAATTGTCCAACATTTATTTAAAAGACTGGTCTTTCTCCATTGAATTACTTGACAAAAATCAATTGGCCATAAATAGAAGAGTTTGTATTTGAACTCTCAATTCTCTTCCATTGCTCTCTAGGTTTATCCTTATGCCAGTACCACACAGCCTTGATTACTACAGCTTTATGGCAGGTTTTGAAATTAGGAAGTATGAGTCCTCCAGTTTTGTTCTTTTTTGAGATTATTATGGCCATCCAGGGACCTTGAATTTTTATATGAATTTTAAAATCAGTTTGCCAATTTATGCAAAAAAGGCAGGTGGGGTTTCTGATAGGGATTGCATTGAATCTGTAGATCAATTTGGGAAGCATTGCCATCTTAACAACACTGTATCTTCTGGTTCATGAACATGAGATGTCTTTCCATATGCTTAGATCTTCTTTTAATTTTTTTCAACAATGTTTTGTAGTTGCTTTTGTTAAATTTATTCCTAAATATTTTACTCTTTTTGATGATATTGTAGAAGGAATTTTGGTAATTTTCAGATTGTACATTGCTAATGTATAGAAATACTATTGATTTTTGTATATTGATCTCATACCCTGAAACTTTGCTGAGCTAGTTTATTAGTTTTTAATAGTTTTTTAGTACATTTCTTAAGATTTTCTTTTTTGTTTTATAAAGATTTTATTTGAGCGAGGGAGCACGAGTGGGGGCAGAAGGAGAGGGATAAGCAGACTCCTCTCTGAGTAGAGAGCCTGACATGGGGCTTAATCCCAGGACCCTGGGATCATGACCTGAGATGAAGGCAGATGCTTAACTGACTGAGCCACCCAGGTGCCCAAGATTTTCTCTATATAAGATCATGTCATCTGTGACTAGTGACTAGAGATAGTTTTACTTCTTTCTTTCCAATATGGAAGATTTTTAATTTCTTTTTCTTTCTTATTTGCCCTGACTAGAACCTCTAGTACAATATTAAATAAGAATGGTGAGAACAGACATCCTTGTCTTTTTCTTTTTCTTTCTTTCTTTCTTTCTTTC
>NW_028063570.1:0-391 GCF_054177405.1 Leptonychotes weddellii
GGCCATGAGGATGTCTCCCCCTAAGCCCGCTGGAAGTTTCCTCAGCAAAGTCCTTGGCCTGGGTGAGGCAGGGGCTGCGAGCTGTGGGGGGCAGTGCACTGCAGACACTCGCCGGGGAGCTCTGCAGGCCTGCCTCGAGGGCAGCCTTACTGGTGTCCAGGACTCTGCTGGGCGGGCTGCAGGGGGCAGCGCAGCCCCCGTCCTCTGATTGCTGTGGTTGCGGCTCCCCCTGCTGGGCACCACTCAGCACTTACGGAGCTGGACCCCGACAAAGCCAGCCCCGGAAAAATAAGCATCTCCCTCAGAAAGGCACCTGCCCACACAGTTTCTTGAAATAGCATTTTGTTACCAATTCAGCAGAGTTCATTGATTAGAGCATCTTGTACATTTC
>NW_028063571.1:0-391 GCF_054177405.1 Leptonychotes weddellii
ATGTAGTGTTCAATGATGCATTAGTTGTGTATAACACCCAGTGCTCATCCTTAATACCCATCACCCAGTTATCCCATCCCCCTGCCCCCCTCCCCCCTGAAACCCTCAGTTTGTTTCCTAGAGTCCATAGTCCTCATGATTTGTCTCCCTCTCTGATTCCCGCCCCCTTCAGTTTTCCCTTCCTTCTCCTATTGTCCTCTGTGCTATTCCTTATGTTCCACATATGAGGGAAACCATGTGATAATTGTCTTTCTCTGCTTGACTTATTTCACTTAGCATAATCCCTTCCAGTTCCATCCATGTTGATGCTAATGGTGGGTATTCATCTTTTCTGATGGCTGAGTAATATTCTATTGTATATATGGACCACATCTTCTTTATCCATTCATCT
>NW_028063572.1:0-391 GCF_054177405.1 Leptonychotes weddellii
TCTCTAAACATTTCTTTTAACTTAAAACATATAAACATGTAAACATTCACCAAATTTTGATGGATTGACCAAGGACTTGGAGTATGTGCTAATAGGAGTTCCTTCTAGTCACTTTTGTTTAAATAACATACAAACCTCATTTGTGATTTCCAGTTTTGGTCTCTATAAAATGGTATGATGTTCCTTAAAAAGTTAAACAGAAAATCATCTATTTCCAAGTGTATGAAAGAATTGAAAGCAGGGCAAGCCGTCTGTACACCTATGTGCATAACAGCATTGTTCACGATAGTCAAAAGGGGGAAACAACCTAAATGTTTATCAACAGATAAGTTGGGTAAACAAAATGTGTGGTATATACACCCAATGGAACACCACTTGGCGATAAAAACAG
>NW_028063573.1:0-391 GCF_054177405.1 Leptonychotes weddellii
CTTATCAAAATACCATCAACTTCTTTTCAAAGAAATGGAACAAATAATCCTAAAATTGATATGGAACCAGAAAAGACCCCAAATAGCCAGAGGAATGTTGAAAAGTTTAGAATTTAAAAATAATAATAAATAAAAAGCTCAGTGGGTGGATTCAACAGCAGAACGGAGGAAACAGAATCAGTGAACTAGAATATAAGACAATAGAAATTATTCATTCTGAACAACAGAGAGAAAATAGGCTGAAATCAAAAGTGTACAGATCCTGATTGTGAGATAATCACAAAAGTTCTAACATTTTTGTTATCAGAGTCCCAGAGAGAGGAGAAACCTGGTGGGACTGAAAAAGGCCTTGAAGAAATAACACCTGAAAATTCCCCAAATTTGACAAAAG
>NW_028063574.1:0-391 GCF_054177405.1 Leptonychotes weddellii
CCCCTAATTTGGGGTAACAAGGAAAGGACTTGTAAACCTAATATAAGAACAATTATAACTTTCTAAGCATGGAACCAAAAACAAAAACAATTTTTTAAAAAAACACAAAGGAAAAGACTAATTGCTTAATTTGGTTGCATAAACATTTGAGTCTCCTATACCTCGAAAATTAATTTAAAAGACAAAGTCAGAAAAAAAAATTCTGCCACTAATCGAAGGCATAATATATAAACCTGGATGGAACCTAGAGGGTAATGCTCAGTGAAATAAGTCAGTCAGAGAAAGACAAATACCATATGATTTCATGCATATGTGGAATTGAAGAAACAAATGAACAAAGAAAAAAAGAGACAAACAAAAATTAAATGCTCAAATACAGACCACAAACAGG
>NW_028063575.1:0-391 GCF_054177405.1 Leptonychotes weddellii
AGCAGTGGCCCGACTGTGCCGCGGATCACGGTTTATGGCAACCCCGAGCTGAGAGCCCGCGCCTGGGCTCCGCCTCTGCAGCCGGCTTCCCTGCTCCGTTACCTGGGAGCTCTGCCGCACTCAGGCATCCCCGGTCTTTCTGTGACCCCGAGGGTCCTGAGACCACACTGTCCCGGAGGGTTCCACCCCCCGCTTAGCCACCAGAGTGACGTCCCTCGGCGGAGCAGACTTTTAAAAGTTCCGATTTTGTGCTCCGTGGTTCTATCACTTGCCAGAAGCGGCCGACGGAGGCCCCTCCCCCGCCGTCTATCCTCCCGAATATCGCCTCGGATTCACTTCTCCGCACGTCCTACCTTCCAGAAAGTGGTCGCTTTTCTGATGAGAGAGTTGT
>NW_028063576.1:0-391 GCF_054177405.1 Leptonychotes weddellii
TTTTTTTTAAAGATTTTATTTATTTATTTGACAGAGAGAGACACAGCGAGAGAGGGAACACAAGCAGGGGGAGTGGGAGAGGGAGAAGCAGGCTTCCCGCGGAGCAGGGAGCCCGATGCGGGGCTCGATCCCAGGACCCTGGGATCATGACCTGAGCCGAAGGCAGACGCTTAACGACTGAGCCACCCAGGCGCCCCTCTTAGAATAGAGCTTAATGTAGAATGATTCTCTATTAAATAGTTCCCAGAGGAGCATACAAGTGAAATTTTATAGTGGTGGCATTTTCTCTTTTCCCTCTTTTTCCTGAAAGTAGTGAGCTCCTCACCAGCCAATAGCAATATGTTAAGACTTACTTTGCATTCACACAAACCAGTGTTGTTTTTAAACCTGA
>NW_028063577.1:0-391 GCF_054177405.1 Leptonychotes weddellii
GTTGCTCTTCTTTTCTTCAATCTCCTGTTGAGTTTGTAGGTGTTCAGAATGGTTTGATTCCTATCCAGCTGAATTCCTGAGAGGAGACGAAATCCAGGTCTCCTACTCCTCCGCCATCTTGCTCCGCCCCCCATGATCTTCTATTTCTGAAGCCATCTTGTCACAGTTGAATCTATAGTAATCATCATCGGTCTTCGAGGCTGCGAAGAGCATCTCCACACACTTGTCCCACACAGAGTCCCCTGTAAGATAGCAGGGCACCAGGAGGAACACGGAGGGGCCAAAGGTGGGGGTTGAGGGGCTGCTGGGTGTTTTGGGAGTCTCTGCTTTTGATTTTCTGCTGTTTGATCTTTCCATCAATGGCCTTTGTGGAAAGAAGGTGGCTGAAGAC
>NW_028063578.1:0-391 GCF_054177405.1 Leptonychotes weddellii
AAGAAGAAGAAATCACATAAAGGTGATTAATGGCTTAGGAGTATAGGTGAGTGAATTGCATTCAATCTGGAAATAAAATACATATTCAGCGATGTTTCTATTCTCTTCCCAAGGGAGATCTGTGATAAAGTTGGCTGTGGTTAGGGTGTGTAAAAAGTCTGCTGGCCTTGGGGAAGCAAACTTTCTTGATAGCTAAAGGACTGTGTGGGAGGAACCGCCACCGTAAGAGGACCTCTAGGCTTAGCAGCCACGACCGGGCATACACCGTACTTGGACACGGGCTTTAGCTCAGGCTGCCTGTTGGGGCGATATTGAGCTTCTCTGAACATTTTCTACTTTCTTCTGATAGCTTCCTCTGACTCTTTGTCTGATAATATTTACAAAGCTCAAA
>NW_028063579.1:0-391 GCF_054177405.1 Leptonychotes weddellii
GGGTGGCTCAGTTGGTTAAGCGACTGCCTTCGGCTCAGGTCATGATCCTGGAGTCCCGGGATCGAGTCCCGCATCGGGCTCCCTGCTCGGCAGGGAGTCTGCTTCTCCCTCTGACCCTCCTCCCTCTCATGCTTTCTGTATCTCATTCTCTCTGTCTCAAATAAATAAATAAAAAATCTTTAAAAAAAAAAAAAAAAAATCTGTTTCTGTTGTATTTTCACGACTACAAACACCTTATATTCTTGCTTATAGAGTTTCTCCATTTTGCCTTTTCTTCAAGAGTTGTGCATGGTGATGTTTTTATATATATAAGTGATTAAAAATGGAAGCGAGCTCATTAAAGTATTGCTTTGGGTAATATCTCGGAACATAGTGAATTGCTGATAACGCA
>NW_028063580.1:0-8242 GCF_054177405.1 Leptonychotes weddellii
GTGTGGCACTGATCTATATACCATATAGATCATATTTCATCACATTCTGGTTTTTTTTTTGTTGTTGTTGTTTTGTTTTGTTTGTTTTTGTTTTTATCTTTATCTTTATCTTTTTCTTTTTTTTCTTTTTCTTTTTTCTCTCTTTCCCTTTCTTATCCCACTGCTTCAGGTATTTTCTGATTTGTTTAGAGTATATTTTCTGGGGACGTGGTTACTCTGCTAGCATTTTGTTCTCTCATTAATCTATTCTCCTCTGCACAAAATGACAAGATGGAAAAGAAAAGACCCTGAATAGCCAGAGGAATGTTGAAAAAGAAAAGCAAAGCTGGCGGCATCACAATTCCAGACTTAAGCTCTATTACAAAGCTGTAATCATCAAGACAGTATGGTACTGGCACAAAAACAGACACATAGATCAATGGAACAGAATAGACAGCCCAGAAATAGACCCTCAACTCTATGGTCAACTAATCTTCAACAAAACAGGAAAGAATATCCAATGGAAAAAGTACAGTCTTTTTAACAAATGGTAATGGGAACTTGAAGAAGAATGAAACAGCCACATGCAAAAGAATGAAACTGGACCATTTCCTTACACCACACACAAAAATAGACTCCAAATGGATGAAAGACCCAAATGTGAGACAGGAATCCTTCAAAATCCTAGAGGAGAACATAGACAGCAACCTCTTCGACCTCTGCCACAGCAACTTCTTGCTAGATATGTCCCCAAAGGCAAGGGAAACAAAGGCAAAAATGAACTATTAGGACATCATCAAGATAAAAAGCTTTTGCATAGCAAGGGAAACAGTAGACCAAAACCAAAAGACAACCGACCTAATGGGAGAAGATATTTGCAAATTACATATCAGATAAAGGGCTAGTACCCAAAATGTATAAGGAACTTATTAAACTCAACACCCAAAGAATAAATAATCCAATCAAGAAATGGGCAGAAGACAGGAAGAGACATTCTCTAAAGAAAACATCCAAATGGCCAATTGACACATGACAAAATGCTCCACACACTCGGCATCAGGGAAATACAAATCAAAACAACAATGCGATACCATCTCACACCAGTCAGAATGGCTAAAATTAACAAGTCAGGAAACAACAGATGTTGGCGAGGATGCAGAGAAAGGGGAACCCTCCCCTCCTACACTGTTGGTAGGAATGCAAGCTGGTCAGCCACTCTGGAAAACAGTTTGGAGGTTCCTAAAAAAGTTGAAAATAGAGCTACTGTACGACCCAGCAATTGCACTACTGGGTATTTACCCCAAAGACACAAATGTAGCGATCTGAATGTGCACTCCAATGTTTATAGCAGCAATGTCCACAATAGCCAAACTATGGAAAGAGCCAAGATGTCCATCAACAGATGAATGGATAAAGAAGATGTGGTATATATATACAATGGAATATTACTCAGCCATCAGAAAATGAAATCTTGCCATTTGTAATGATATGGATGGAACTAGAGGGTATGATGCTAAGCGAAATAAGTCAGAGAAAGACGATTATCATATGATCTCACTGGTATGTGGAATTTAAGAAACAAAACAGGATCATAAGGGAAGAGAGGAAAAAATAAGAAAAGATGAAACGAGAGAGGGAGACAAGCCATAAGAGACTCTTAATCATAAGAAACAAACTGAGGGTTGCTCGAGGGGAAGAGGGTGGAGGGATGGAGTAACTGGGTGATGGACATTAAGGAGGGCATGTGATGGAATGAGCACTGGGTATTATATAAGACTGATGAATCAGAAATCTGTACCTCTGAAACCAATAATACATTATATGTTAATTTAAAAAAAAGAACAAAAAAGAAATTATTCTATTGAGTGGATGTGAAGGAATTTTCATGTGAGAGATTTCTTTTTCAAAATTATACCAAAATATGACTGTAGTCATACTTGGAAGGAGAAATATGGTTGATAATTGCTTTGAAGTTTAAAATATGAGGCTTTAATTAAGTGAGTATTTTTTTGGATTATTTAACCTGTGCATTAGTCTTAATTTTAAAAAATTACACACCACTTGGAAACTTCAATAACCTTATGAATAATAAGGTAACTTAATTCATTGTAAGAATTTTTACTTTATATCAATACACTGAACTTTTATTTTTAATTTTTTTTATTATTATTATTTATTTATTTATTCATGAGAGTCAGAGAGAGAGAGAGAGAGGCAGAGGCAGAGGGAGAAGCAGGCTCCCCGCCTAGCAGGGAGCCTGATGTGGGACTTGATCCCAGGACCCTGGGATCATGACCTGAGCCGAAGGCAGATGCTTAACCATCTGAGCCACCCAGGTGCCCAATACACTGAACTTTTAAATAGGGAGTGTTACATATTTTTTTCCCATGGAAAGTGAAATAGATCTTAAATTTTATTTTATTTTATTTTATTTTTTTAAAGATTTCATTTATTTATTTGAGAGAGAGAATGAGAGAGAGAGAGAGCACATGAGAGAGGGGAGGGTCAGAGGGAGAAGCAGACTCCCTGCCGAGCAGGGAGCCCGATGCGGGACTCGATCCCGGGACTCCAGGATCATGACCTGAGCCGAAGGCAGTTGCTCAACCGACTGAGCCACCCAGGCGCCCTAGATCTTAAATTTTAAATAATAAACAAAGCAAATTTTAGAAAAAGAAACACAATATGGTATATGCCAGGTACAGAGGCCCTCCAGCATTTTACATTCAAAAACATTTAGGCATTACCAGTCATGATTTCATTTAAAATGTATGATCTGTTGGCTATTTGTTAAACGTTATGGTATGGGTCAGAGTGTTCCACTCTGGTCACATACGAAATGTTTTACAAAGAATGCTAAGTCAGCATTTTAACATTCCTAGGTAATGTTAATGCCTGGCAGCAACAACTTGGGAAACAGTAACATATGCACATACATTTTTAAAGAGCAAATTCATGTCTGTCCATGGAGTTCAGTCATAGTTTCCTTAGTTTACTACCAGGTCACAGATGTATCATTTTGAATTTGTTGGGTGGAAAATAAAGTTTGGCTATTTAATAGAAAAAAGTTAGAAAACTTTTTGACTTTTAAAATCTCCTCTTTGTCTTTTGGAATCTGATAAGAGGCCTCCAAAAAGCAAGGTAAGAAAAGCCATGTACAAAGCCAGGTAGGTACTATAAATTTATTCCTTAAGAATTAATTTGAGTGAGGGCACCGGGATGGCTCAGTCAGTTGGGCGGCTGCCTTTGGCTCAGGTCATGATCCTGGGGTCCTGGGATCGAGCCCCACGTTGGGCTCCCTGCTCGGTGGGAAGTCTGCTTCTCCTTCTCCCTCTGCCTGCTGCTCTGCCTACTTGTGCTCTCTCTCTACCTCTCTGTCAAATAAATAAATAAAATCTTAAAAAAAATTAATTTGAGTGATGTTACTGCTTTAGGATTCTTACAGACATTGCATTTTTCTTTTTTCCATTCTATGTTATAATTGTTTTTTTGATTATACCAGAAATGCATGTTATAAATAGAAAATTTAGAAATTACAAAGAATAAAAAGTAACAATATTAATATAGCTAAATATGTTAATTAAAGGAAACTAAATGTAATTAATATAACACAGCCTATCATCCTTTAACAGAGACAGCGTGAAATTTTTACTTATTAAAGATCCTTGGTTCAGGGATGCCTGGCTAGCTCAGGTGGTAGAGCATAAAATGCTTGATCTCAGGGTTGTGAGTTCAAGCCCCATGTTGGGTGTGGAGTCTACTTAATTAGAAAAAAAAAAAAATCCTTGTTTAAAAAAATCACTGTTTTTTTTTGTTTGTTTGTTTTGTTTTTACTGAGGACAAATTTATTCTCCCTGTTTCCAGATGAACAGGAGAAGCTGGCAAAGCAACAGAGAAACCCAGTCCCACTGAAAACATGCCCCTCAATATGAAACTAGTTACAGATGGGAAGTCACAATATCAAAAGAAAAATTCCATGCTTCCTTCCCAGAGTGTGAATGCAACCCGGCTCAACTGGAAGATTTACATTCTCCAAATGGTTTTGTATTTCTTTATTTTTTCTCTAGTAAGAGGTCTTGCATTCAGTCCCATAGGCATTTCTTCAATGATCCCTTGGTCCATAAACATTCTTTCATATTTATGGAGAAACACTGGATATTCTGATTTTGTTACAGATTCAAATGCTTTGGATTTGAGATGATGCCTTATATGACTGGCCAAAATTTGACAAGAAATTTGCTATTAAAAAAAGTTGTAGAAAAAGTGAAGAGGAAGTTAGAGGATTACTTTTGAATATAGCAATAATTTAAGAAATAAATTTTCTGAGATTGAAGTTTCCTTTGATGAGAGTCATTGTTAACAAAACCAACAAATCAAATGAAAGAAAGTTATCTGAAAATTATGACTGTGGCAACTTCTTTCTGCCTTGTCTCAACTGAAAAAACTGGGAATAGCCTTGGAAAAGACAATAAAGTTGAAATACTTGTTTTCTTGAAAATAGCCTGTTCCTTTTCTCTATAGGAGTCCTACTACCATCTTAATTTCCTCACTCTTTCTAACTTGATACAGAGATAGAATTTCATAGACTCATTTATGTTTACCCATTTATCTTCTGATAATATTTCAGTGTAATTTTTCCCATTTTATATATTAAATTATTCTGGAATTTACATGTTAGGTCTTGTAACTCTACTTGTGGAATGAAGCTTATCTATCAAGCAATTTTTCATTAGCAGACAGGGAGCTATGTGAGACAGATGAGGGGGCAAGTAGCAATTCTAAAATCATGGATGGCTGAGTAATATTCCATTTTATATATGGACCACATTTTCTTTATCCATTCATCTGTTGAAGGGCATCTCGGTTCCTTCCACAGTTTGGCTATTGTGGACATTGATGCTATGAACATTGGGGTGCAGGGGCCCCTTCTTTTCACTACATCTGTATCTTTGGGGTAAATACCTAATAGTGCAATTGCTGGGTTATAGGGTAGCTCTATTTTTAACTTTTTGAGGATCCTCCACACTGTTTTCCTAAGTGGCTGCACCAGCTTGCATTCCCACCAACAGTGTAGAACAGTTCCCCTTTCTCAACATCCTTGCCAACATTTGTTATTTCCTGCCTTGTTAATCTTTGCTATTCCAACTGGTGTAAGGTGGTATCTCATTGTGGTTTTGATTTGTATTTCCCTGATGGCTAGTGATGTTGAACATTTTTTCACGTGTCTATTGGCCATTCGTATGTCTTCTTCGGAGAAGTGTCTGTTCATGTCTTCTGCCCATTTTTTGACTGGATCATTTGTTTTTTGGGTGTTGAGTCTTTATAGATCTTGGATACCAGCCCTTTATCTGTAATGTCATTTGCACATATCTTCTCCTATTCTGCAGGTTGCCTCTTAGTTTTGCTGACTATTTCCTTTGCTGTGCAGAAGCTTTTTATCTTGATGGGTATTAAGGAGGGCACGTGTTGTGATGAGCATTGGGTGTTATATGCAACTAATGAATCATTGAACACTAACAAAAAAAATAAAAATAAAAATAAAAAATAAAATCATCGATGATGGGCTCACATGTGCTTTCCTAAAGATAAAAATAATCTGGTTTTTCAGGATGGCTCCATTTTCTGCATGATTGAAAGGCCCAGTTTTAGACTATGGTGCCAGAAAGCTGTTTGGGGGAACTGTCAGTAGCAGAAGGATGACTTTCTACCACATGCTTCCATGAAGTCATGGATGTCTCACCACTGTGATGCCTCTCCAAGGATACCCATCCCTCCAGACCTCAGCCTACTTTATCCTGGCATCCCCAGAGGCTGGCATGTAGAAGGCTCTGAATAACATTTCTCCAGATATGTGTTTGATATATTTCCAAATAACTGGGTCTGAAGATGTACTTATTGTAACCCCCTGCCCCTTGTCCCCATGCCTAAGCCTGTTTATCTATCTAACTCAAAGTATCCCCTAGAATCCAGTGTAGGCATTCCTATGGCTCTTGGGTTATAATGGCATCTTTCTTCTGTATTTTTGTGGTTAAACAGACAATGGGGAGTGGTGTTTAAGGTTACAGACTCTGGAATCAGTTAGGCCAGGCATACATAGCAAACAGCCAATAGATGGTAACAAACTGTGTTGTGCTTTTACAATATCTAACTTACACTGCATATTGCATATGCAGAAAAAATTTATTTTGCCAGTGAACATTCTGGTCATTTCTCCCTGAGAAACACCTTCCTGTTAGTGAGGATAAACTCCAATCTATAACTAGGCCAAGCTTAGTCTGACCTAGTAATTAAAAAGACACTTTACATAGTAATGTTCAGACTCTTTCAGATAACAATTTTTGGATTCTCTGAGACTCCTCTTCACTAACACTATAGGATGGTTTCAGAGAGGTAGAAAAGAATTGGTTCTGCTTACGATACCCTCAGTGTTCTCTGGTTTTCTGGATGAAAGTTCACCTGGACATGCTTGTCCTGCTGGACAATCATCCCTCAATCCTGAGCTGGGCTCTCTGATTTAGTCAGGGCCTGTCAGCCTCAGTCTCAGTCTCTGGGGTTCCCAAAGAGGCCACAGATACTTCTAAAGTCTGGCTGGGGCTTGCAATGGCCCTAAAGTGGCCTGTCTTGTCACCCTCATTGCACCTCACTCAAGTACAACACCACTCTGGGGTAAGTGCTACAGCCAGACTCTCAGCTGCCTCTATGTCACATGGGAAACAGGCATGATGGGAAGTCCCTTCCTGTGTCTGACCTCTCTGTTCCACTAACTTGAGGGGCTGTGATCCACGTTGGGATAGCAGCAGCCTATGATAGGACCTTTTGTTTCTAGGGTCTTAAAGACTGTGTGTGTGTGGTATGAGTATGTATGTGTGTGGTGTGAGAGTATGTGGCACACATGTGTAGTATGTGCATATGTGTGGTGCATGCTTGTGTGGTGTGAGCTGTGTGTGTATGGTATGTGGTGTGTTATGTGTGTGGTATGTCATTTTCACTTATCTAACACATCTCTTTCTCTCTGTGGCAAAATCTGAATTATGGGAATGTTAGGTATGAACGCATACGTCGTTCGTCTTTTTCCCTTTCGTTTCCTTGCCACAACCTAAGAGTGGTCTTTCCCCATTTTCTCTGCTTTGCTTGCCTACCATATATTCTTCTGAAATACCAAATTAAGAAATTAAGGAATTTTGAACAATTCTTTTACAATAAACTAGTTTATTTGCAAAATTCTGTTCCTGAATGTTGGAAGCCAAATGATACCTTAGTCTCTCACTATGTATTCCTTTCTAATAGATGCTCATCTCCATGCTGATGAAAGGATGCTTCTAATGGTCATGTGTGAGAAAGACAACAGAAAAAGTACATCAATAGTTTTCAAAATGTTACTCCCTTTATAGCTATGATCCTGACCTTCAGGGCACACTACTTCATTAATACTGTGGGTTTCCTTTTCAGTAGATGAAACAGAACAGCTTAATCTTTTAAAGTGATATAGAAACAGAATTGTTTGTACAAAAAGCATTTTTCTACAAACATAAATAATGTTTAGGTTACCCTTAGTCTAAAATTCTATTTCTATGATTCCATGAATCAGAAATTCTCTATCCCATTTCTACTCTTACTGATACAACTGTGTGAAACTATGTTCCATTTTAATTTGGCTCAGTCCTTGCTCACATACAATCTATTTTGATATAGCAGCCAAAATGACCATTCTAGAAAGTAAATCAGATCATGTCTACTCTACTCAAAACTCTCAAATGCCTTCCCATTTCACTTATAAGAAAGCCAAAAATTTTGCTGTGGCTCATAGAGCCTTGCAGGTTTTCTGGTACATGCCCACTTCTAATTTCATTTCCACCCACTTTCTCCCAGTCCCAGACCACCAGCCTCAGTGGCCTTCCTGCTGGTTCCTCAGAGTGTCAAACAACAACAACAACAACAAAACCACCTTTTTAAAAATGACACACAGAAAGAAATATGATGGACTTTATGATTCAGTACACACATACATGTATTCACAGTGAAGGAAATAACCTTATGAAAAAGTACGTTTAGGTGATGAATTCTGACATCTTTTCAAATCGATTTTATTCTATTCTATAGTTTGTTTAAAAAGTGTTCTTGATGGGGGGGCAGAGCAAGATGGCGGAGGAGTAGGAGACCTGGATTTCGTCTCCTCTCAGGAATTCAGCTGGATAGGGATCAAACCATTCTGAACACCTACAAACCCAACAGGAGATCGAAGAAAGGAATAGCAACAACTCTCTCA
>NW_028063581.1:0-391 GCF_054177405.1 Leptonychotes weddellii
TACGAGGAATTCTTAATCTCAGGAAACAAACTGAGTGTTGCTGGAGTGGTGGGGGGTGGGAAGGTAGGGGTGGCTGGGTGATAGACACTGGGGAGGGTGTGTGCTATGGTGAGCACTGTGAATTGTGCAAGAATGTTGAGTCACAGATCTGTACCTCTGAAACAAATAATACATTATATGTTAAAAAAAAAAAAGAAGATAGCAGGAGGGGAAGAATGAAGGGGGGGATATCGGAGGGGGAGATGAACCATGACAGATGATGATGGACTCGGTAAAACAAACTGAGGGTTCTAGAGGGGAGGGGGTGGGAGGATGGGTTAGCCTGGTGATGGGTATTAAAGAGGGCACATTCTGCATGGAGCACTGGGTGTTATATGCACACAATGAATCA
>NW_028063582.1:0-391 GCF_054177405.1 Leptonychotes weddellii
ATGATTAAACCTACTCCTTTACCACTAAGATCAGCCAAAACTATTACACAGTTGGGCTCCCAAAGTCCCAGCTCTTTGTAATCAGTTCTTTCAGTTCCCAGATATTTTTCTGAGAAGAATTCCTAGGAAAATTGAATCAAGACTGATTATAATATCTGTCTATATATTGTTCCAGAAAGATCATATTGATTTCCTCTTTTTTCATCTCCAGGGATAATTTTTTTTCTTTTAAATCTGAAATACAGAGATATTCTTAAAGTCCCCCTTCCTCTGGATAATTAGGGCTAATCAACCTGTAGTCAGCCCTATGATTTCCCCAAATGATTCCAAGATGTAATCTCTACTTTTTTAGACTCTATTCTTTACTCTTTAAAAGACTATCTCAGTGATT
>NW_028063583.1:0-391 GCF_054177405.1 Leptonychotes weddellii
CAAAAGTAGAACATACTTGTTTTGGGCATTTCCAAACTTTCCAAAGGGGTCTCCGGCCATCCCGCCGTCACCAGTAAAGATGTAGAGGTACCCATCATCCCCAAACAGCAGCTGGCCCCCGTTGTGGTTCGAGGCTGGTTCTTCGATCTCCAGGATTATCCTAAAGAAGATAAGCCACCCCCACCAAACAAACAAACAAACAAACAAACAAACAAACACCAACCTCAGCCAAAAACACAAAACAAGATCACAGCAATAAAACCTCCTCTCTCGGATGCCATTTCACAGTTGAAAAGACTTTTCATATATTTAATAGCAAGTGATTTTTATAAGGATCAAGTAGGCTGAGCAGGGATAATTCACTCCATTGTGCTGAGTAACCAGAGGCTCA
>NW_028063584.1:0-391 GCF_054177405.1 Leptonychotes weddellii
TACACCTACTGGGCTCTAGGGGGCTGTTCCCAAAGGTAATAGGTTTTCTAACTGACTGGAATTTACGAATGCTTAGTTAGTTACCTACATCTAAAACCTATGGGGGCCTTCATGATGAACTTTTGGAAGCCTAGAATATAATTTTCTTTCACTTTTGCCTAGTTTGACTATTACACAGCTGTACAAACCCCGAGGAAGGCACGGGCATGAGCATGAGCGTTATATGTAAGGATAACAAGCTGAGGTGGTTTGAAGCTGTGCCCTAATCCTCATCACGAGCTTCTCATGATCTTTCCTTTTCCAAGTAATCTTGGACCTATTCAATCCACAAATCTTTACTAAACCTGCTGGGCACGGGTGATACATTGGTAATAAAAGCTTGCCCTTATTT
>NW_028063585.1:0-391 GCF_054177405.1 Leptonychotes weddellii
CATTCCAGAAGATGACAAATGAGAGCAGAGGTTGCCTTTGTTTAGCATCACAGCAAAATAATTCAGGAGTCACAGATTTCAGGAAGGAACACACCCTTAAAGCGTTTCTAAACCAAGAGATTTTGAAAGCACATTTGCCATCTTGACTCGCTGGCCTGAATCACCAGTGGACGGGACTGGGTTTAAATGAACGTCCTCACAGGCACTGCTGTCGAATGCCGAAGGGCCACCTCCCATGGGCACAGGTGACATCAGCCAGGAGCCCTGACCCCACAGAATTAAATCATTTTAATCTCGGGCGCCTGGGTGGCTCAGTCGTTAAGCGTCTGCCTTCGGCTCAGGTTGTGGTCCCAGGGTCCTGGGATCGAGCCCCGCATCGGGCTCCCTGCTC
>NW_028063586.1:0-391 GCF_054177405.1 Leptonychotes weddellii
CAAGCCCATGTACCACCTGCTCAGCCTCCTCTCTCTGTTGGACATTGTGCTCTGCCTGACCGTCATCCCCAAGGTCCTGGCCATCTTCTGGTTTGATCTCAGGTCCATCAGCTTCTCAGCCTGCTTCCTCCAGATGTTCATCATGAACAGTTTCCTCCCTATGGAGTCCTGCACATTCATGGTCATGGCCTATGACCGCCATGCGGCCATCTGCCACCCACTACAATATCCAACCATCATCACTAACCAATTCGTGGTCAAAGCTAGTGCTTTCATTGTGGCTCGGAATACTTTGCTGCTTTCACCTGTCCCCATTCTCTCTGCCCAGCTCCATTATTGTGGGAAAAATGTCATTGAGAACTGCATCTGTGCCAACTTGTCTGTGTCCAGG
>NW_028063587.1:0-391 GCF_054177405.1 Leptonychotes weddellii
TCTCTAAACATTTCTTTTAACTTAAAACATATAAACATGTAAACATTCACCAAATTTTGATGGATTGACCAAGGACTTGGAGTATGTGCTAATAGGAGTTCCTTCTAGTCACTTTTGTTTAAATAACATACAAACCTCATTTGTGATTTCCAGTTTTGGTCTCTATAAAATGGTATGATGTTCCTTAAAAAGTTAAACATAAAATCATCTATTTCCAAGTGTATGAAAGAATTGAAAGCAGGGCAAGCCGTCTGTACACCTATGTGCATAACAGCATTGTTCACGATAGTCAAAAGGGGGAAACAACCTAAATGTTTATCAACAGATAAGTTGGGTAAACAAAATGTGTGGTATATACACCCAATGGAACACCACTTGGCGATAAAAACAG
>NW_028063588.1:0-391 GCF_054177405.1 Leptonychotes weddellii
TATGCATAGTCCCTAGGTTTGTGCCATCCTGGCTGGACTAGCTCATTTGGAGGGGAAAAGTTTCATAGACCTAGAAATGGGGGTGTAATGAAACAGTAAAAGCAAAATGGTCAAAACCAGGTATCAAAAGCTGGCTTCAGACAGAGACAACAATACACAATGTATGGCCCTGGATTGGAAAAACAATTGTTAGGAAGCCTCTTTTTTTGTTTTTTAATAAACCTTTTATCTGGGTGCCTGGGTGGCTCAGTCGTTAAGCGTCTGCCTTCGGCTCAGGTCATGGTCCCAGGGTCCTGGGATCGAGCCCAGCATCGGGCTCCCTGCTCCGCGGGAAGCCTGCTTCTCCCTCTCCCACTCCCCCTGCTTGTGTTCCCTCTCTCGCTGTGCCTCT
>NW_028063589.1:0-391 GCF_054177405.1 Leptonychotes weddellii
TTTTTTTTAAAGATTTTATTTATTTATTTGAGACAGAGAGAATGAGAGACAGAGAGCATGAGAGGGAGGAGGGTCAGAGGGAGAAGCAGACTCCCTGCCGAGCAGGGAGCCCGATGCGGGACTTGATCCCGGGACTCCAGGATCATGACCTGAGCCGAAGGCAGTCGCTTAACCAACTGAGCCACCCAGGCGCCCCCAGAGTTTTTTTATTGAGTCTTCATTACCTAGGTATGATTGATCAAATTATCACCCACATAGCTGAACTCAATCTGCAGCCCCTTCAGTTCCTTGGTTGTCAAGCTGCTATCACATGGTTCAAAACTCCAACTCATGGTTAGTCTTTCTGATGTTTCTAGCTAACATCTTGAGTCATCTCATTAACATAGTCTAT
>NW_028063590.1:0-8242 GCF_054177405.1 Leptonychotes weddellii
GCACATTCTGCATGGAGCACTGGGTGTTATGCACAAACAATGAATCATGGAACACTACATCTAAAACTAATGATGCAATGTATGGGGATAATATAAGAATAAAAAAAATTAAAAAAAAAGGAATGAACTATGGACACTTGCAGCAAGTGGGTATATGAGGCTAAGCGGAAGAAGCCAGACTGAAAAGCCTACCTATCATATGATTCCATTTATTTGACATTCTGGAAAAGAAAAAAACATAGGGACAAAGAACAAATCAGTGTTCATCAGGGCCTAATGGAAGGAAGGGGGTTGTGACTCCAAAGTGGCAGCATGAAGAAGCTTGTTTGTCTGGTAGAACCCTATCTTGATTATGTTTGCGATTACATAACCCTAAGCATTTGTCAAGGCTCTTAGTACTGTACACCCAAAAAAAAAAAAAAAAAAAAGTGAATTGTACTGAATGTAAATTTAAAAATAAAAATACATATAATGACCAAAAAAAAAAAGAATAAACTTGACCATTTTCTTACACCATAATAAAAAATAAAAAAACTCAAAATATATTAAGGACTAATGAATGCCTGGAAACTATAAAAGTCCTAGAAAAAAAAAACAAAAAACATAGGCAGTAAGTTCTTAGACATAGGTCTTAGCAATATTGTTTTGGATTTATCTCCTCAGGAAGGAGGGACAAAAGCAAAAATAAACAAATGAAATTGCATCAAACTAAAAAGCTTTTATACAACAAAGGAAACCATCAACAAAATAAAAGGCAAGCTACTGAATTGAAGATATTTTCATATGATATAACTGATGAGGCATTAATATCCAAAATATGTACTCACAGAAATAAACAATCAACCCAATTTAAATGGGCAGAGGGCCTATACAGATACTTCTCCAAAAAAACACAAAAAACAAAAATACAAAGGGCAAACAGAAACATGAAAAGATACTCAACATCCTTAAACTTCAGGGAAATGTAAATGAAACCACAATAACACCTCATATCTGTCAGAATGGGTATTATCAAAAAGAAGAGAAACAACATGTGTTGGCAAGGATACTGAGAAAAGGGAACATTCATGCACTTTTGGTGAGTAGGCAAAATGATGGAGCCACTATGGAGAACAGTATGGAAGTTCCTCAAAAACTTAAGAATAGAACTACCATGCAATCCAGGAATTCCACCTCTGAGGAATTGGAGAAAAACAGTAATTTTATTTTATTTATTTATTTATTTTTTTAAAAGATTTTATTTATTTATTTGACAGAGAGAGACACAGTGAGAGAGGGAACACAAGCAGGGGGAGTGGGAGAGGGAGAAGCAGGCTTCCCGCGGAGCAGGGAGCCCAATGTGGGGCTCAATCCCAGGACCCTGGGATCATGACCTGAGCCGAAGGCAGACGCTTAACGACTGAGCCACCCAGGCGTCCCTATTTTTATTTTTTTAAAAGATTTTATTTATTTATTTGTGAGAGAGAGAGAATGAGAGACAGAGAGCATGAGAGGGAGGAGGGTCAGAGGGAGAAGCAGACTCCCTGCAGGGAGCCCAATTCAGGACTCGATCCCGGGACTCCAGGATCATGACCTGAGTCGAAGGCAGTTGCTTATCCAACTGAGCCACCCAGGTGCCCTGAAAAACAGTAATTTTAAAAGATATATACACCCCTATGTTTATTGTAGCATTATATACAATAGGCAAGGTGTGGAAGCAACCTAAGTGTTTACAATAAATGGATAAAAATGTGATATGTGTGTGTGTGCATACATGTATACACACGTGTATGTGTATATATATGTATGTATGTATGTATGCATACACACACATAAACACGCAAGGGGATATTACTCAACCATAAAAAGAATGAAATCTTGCCACTTTTGTGACAACATGAAGGACCAAGAGGGTATTATGCTAAGTGTAGTAAGTCAGACAGAGAAAGACAAGTATCTTATGATTTCACTTATATATGCAATCTAAAAAACAAAACAGGGGCGCCTGGGTGGCTCAGTTGTTAAGCATCTGCCTTCGGCTCAGGTCATGATCCCAGGGTCCTGGGATCGAGTCCCACATCGGGCTCCCTGCTCAGCGGGAAGCCTGCTTCTTCCTCTCCCTCTGCTGCCCCCTGCCCCCGCTTGTGCTCTCTCTCTCGCTGTGTCTCTCTCTCTGTCAAATAAATAAAAAACTTAAAAAAAAAAAAATTAAAAATAAAAAAAAAAACAAAGAAAACAAAATAATTCATAGATATAGAAAATAGTACGGTCGTTGTGAGGGCCAGGTGGAGGTTGGGCAAAGTAGATAAAGGGGATTCAAAGGTACAAACTTTGAGATATAAAATAAATAGGACATGAAGATTCAATGTACAGCATAGGGAATGTAGTTAATAATATTGTAACAATTTTATATGATGAGAGATGGTAGCTAGATTTAGCATGGTGATCTCTTTGTGATGCATTGAAATCAGTGTGTTGTCCACCTACAGCTAATATAAAATTGTATTTCAATTACACTTCAATTAAAAAAATGCTTTTGGACTATAACACACATTCAGGGGAGGAAGATAAATCAATATATTTTTTAATCAAGGGAAAATAAATTTGTGTTTAGATTATCATTTTCTTCATAGTTTCTCACATCTATATAACTCTTACACCATTCATCTTGCCTTTCTGTTTGGCCCTATTAATTTACCTCCCTCAAAATCTTGAACTGGCTTTGTTGTTTTATTTTTGTTAATTACATTTAATTGTTTTTTCCATTTAAATTCAGTCATCAAACTTCTGTACTGGGGTTCATGCCATCACCATTCCAGGGAATCTCTTCTTGCTGATTCTGCAATAATCTCCATGTCCATAAATCTAATGGATACTTTTGAATCCTCTTTTTAATTACTATGTAAGCAGCATTGTCCATGATTGGCTATTCTCTCTTTCAAAATCTTTACTTCCTTCAGCCTCTATAAGGATGTAATATTTTGGTCTTTATGCCTTTTTAAGTTTTATCTTCCTCTTCAAAATTTTAAACATTTTATCTTTATCATGGCTCTCTTCTGGGTCATTTTTTTCTTTTATGTATGTATGTATGTACATATGTATTTTAGAATTCATTCATTCATTCATTTATAGTTTTTATTTAAATTCTATAATTAACATACAGTGTAATACTAGTTTCAGGTGTACAATATAGTGATTCAACACTTCCATACAACACCCAGTGATTTATTTTCTAAATAATCTCCTTCATTTAAATCTAATCTCGGGGTGCCTGGGTGGCTCAGTTGGTTAGGCGACTGCCTTTGGCTCAGGTCATGATCCTGGAGTGCCGGGATCGAGTCCTACATCAGGCTCCCTGCTCAACAGGGAGTCTGCTTCTCTCTCTGACCCTCCCCGCTCTCATGCTCTCTCTCTCTCAAATAAATAAATAAAATCTTAAAAAAAATAAAAATAAAAAAAATAAATCTAATCTCTATGTTTTAAATTTAAGTGCTATGATCATCAGTCCTATATCCCCAGTTCACATCTTTATTTTAGTCCAGACTTATGAATGTGTCTAAGGCTTCTCAAATTGAACTCACACACTTTGTCTCCAAAAATCTCCTTTTGGGGGTTTCTCTCTGGAAATGATTTTCACACACTGAAATTCAGTTACTAAAACCTTAGAAGTCATCCTTGACCTCCCCTACCACTCAGTTAATGAATTATTCTGTTCTGTCTCTCAGTAACACTATCCCAGTGCCACCAGCATTTCTCACTTAAATTATTCCAATAGCCCCATATTTGGACATTCTTTAGCTCCTAATAAAACACTATTGAGATCAACTTTTTTAATCACCAAACAAATCAGGTCATTCCCTTTCATTTAAACCCTCTTAATAACTTATTTCACTTTAAAAATGTAAACAAAATCTAAACATGGCTAACAGAGCCATCATGCTTTGCATGGTCCTACCTGCTTAATATATCTATCTCACTGTGCTACACATCTCCCTTGCTGACTCTGATTCAACCATGGTAGGCTCTCCTAAACCTGAATCTCTCTCTCTATTTAACTTTTACTTATTTCTGAGGTATCAGCTAATGTATCACTTCCTAAAAGAAAACTTCCTTGTCATACCAGGGTAAATTCTCAAATAGCTCTCAATACTCTTTCCTTCACAGTCCTTTATTTATTACCACTTAATAATTTCTTGCAAATATTTATTGAATGTGTATTCTTATAGTCTTAAACTTCCCTGAGGCAAGAAGTCTTGTATGTTCATTCAGCTATATATCTCCTGTACTTAATACATTCAATAAATAGTGATTGACTAATTTACATGCCTTGAACAGCGTATGGCTCAACTTTAAAGCATAGATATATATCTGTAGGAGGGCTATGGCATTGAGAAACAGAACATGGTATTTAATTGTTCTTTCAATTCTCTGGTAGTTCCTCATCCCTGACCTACTTTTTCACTTTGTCCCAGTTGTTCAATATAAGGAAATAGAGTATGTTTTTACTTGTTGTGTATGTTGTACCCATAATTTTATCTCATGCTTAACTTCTTAAGCAAATGGATGTTAAGTTCTTGAAGTTAAAACAACTTTTCAACTCTGTGTGCATGCACTAAAAACACTGGGGCAGAAAATTAATTTTGCATAATTTAGGCATATATTTCAATTTGTTTAATTTTCCATAGGGTCAGGATAAGTTTAAAAGAAGAGGAAGTAAGGAAAAGAAGGAAGGAAGGAAGAGAGGGAGGGAGGGTGGGAGAATGTAGGGAAGGGAAAGGAGAAAGAGAAGAAGGAAGGGAGGGAAAGGGGAAGAAGGGAAGTAGCAGGGTAAGCTTTTCTTTGCAATAAAATATGAAATAATAAATGTAAAAGGACTGATGAAAACAGAAAATGATTGTTTGGTAACTACCAAAATAATCACTCCTTTAGATAAATATTATCAACGGATACTAAAACTAGTAGGTGAAAGTTTAAGGAGTAACAAGCTTTTTATGTAGTCTCAGAGTAAATCTCTATGAGATACTTAGTAATTACAAAAGGACAATGGGGAAATCTGGCAAATACCACCTTAATCAAGTGATGACAGTTACCATCACCAATAACTGGACAAATTGACAGCACGTGCCTCCTGATAGGATGCACAAAGAAGAGCACAACATCACTTCTGTGGATTTCCTGCCAAATGTGCATAACCTGAATTTAATCAGGAAGAAACAGCAGACAAACCAGAGAAAACTCTTCCAAAATTAGTGACCTGTAACCTTTTAAAATGAAACACAGAAGATGACTGAGGAACTGGTCCAGATGAAAGGAGATTAAAGGGACATGACAACTAAATGCAATATGTGGTCCAGAATTTTCCTTATTTATAGAAGACATCATTAGGACAGTTGGCAAAATCTGAATATAGTCTACACATTGGATGATAGTATTGTTTTAATTTCCTCACTTTGATTATTGTACTATGGCCATATAAAAGAATGTCTTTGCTCTTATGAAGCACACACTGAAATATTTAGGGATAAAGGAGTCAGGTGCAACTGACTCTCAAAGGTTTCAGAAAAAATTATATATATTTGTGTAAATGGATATCAGTATATGTGTGCAAAGAGAAAGACAGAAAGAGAAGGACAGGAGAGGGAAGATAAGGCCAATACACATTGCTGATATTTGGAGACTCTGCTGAGGAATATACAAAATTCCTCCAGACATGTCCTACTAATAAAATATATTTGTTATTTTTCAAATCTGGAAAATGGCTAACTCACTAGCATTGAGAAGATTAAATGAGGAGAATATGAACAAATTTTTTTTTATAAAATACACAGTATCATTGAATTTTTTATTATATTAATGTTAGTCTTATACAAGTATGGAATGAAAATCATACATCTTTATATTATTCATCATCTTATTTAAACTAAACATAAGAAAAATAACTGCTACTGTTTTTCTAAAAAAGACTTTATCTTACAAATAATTATTATTTAGGCAATGCAGGTTATTTTAAAGGCTAGTGTTGTCAGGCAATGGAACTTTACTCAGGATCACTTCCTCATAAGTCAGAATCTAATTGACTGACAGAATACTCAAATTAGGGATTTTAGCTGATCATAGCTAAAATTTACTATCACTGTCAATCTCTGGAGGAAAACACTGACATGTGTTTGAACTGGTAAAATTACAGCTCAATTGCTTTAGTGCCCATTTTATAAACTATTGTATAATTGACATATTTATGAAAAGATTCTTCTACTCAGGATCCTAATTAGAAACTGATTCCAGAGACAGAGCTGTCACCACTTTTTTAAAGCTACTCTTACTATTCTCTCTGGCATTGGATTTTAATGGGCAGATCTCCCACGCTCAGTGGTTATGCAGGTAGGCTCTGAGACATGCAGTGCTTAAAGTTTAGGACCAAATGAGGCTTTAGACAGCACATATCATTTGTAGAATAATGATAGGGTGTATGCCCATTTGCACCAGCAATAAACTGGTCTCTCAGCAGCCATATGGGTCTACCTCCTTGAAAACTTATTGCTTAACTAAATTGAGGAATGTGGTTTAATACTGCCAATAATGTATTTCTATGCATCTAACATTTAATGATACATAGCTTCTTCATTATTCTCATTTGAAAAAATAGAATAATGAATTATCAGCTATCTCTCATTTAAAATACTTTTTTAAAAAAGATTTTATTTATTTATTTGACAAAGAGAGACATCGAGAGTGGGAACACAAGCAGGGGGAGTGGGAGAGGGAGAAGCAGGCTTCCCACTGAGCAGGGAGCCCGATGCGGGGCTCGATCCCAGGACCCTGGGATCATGACCTGAGCTGAAGGCAGACGCTTAACAACTGAGCCACCCAGGCACCCCTCATTTATTTATTTATTTATTTATTTTTTTTTTAAATATTTTATTTATTTATTTGACAGAGACAGAGACAGCAAGAGCAGGAACACAAACAGGGGGAGTGGGAGAGGGAGAAGCAGGCTTCCTGCCGAGCCGGGAGCCCGATGTGGGACTCGATCCCAGGACCCTGGAATCATGACCTGAGCCAAAGGCAGTCGCTTAACCAACTGAGCCACCCAGGCGCCCCAGGCACCCCTCATTTAAAATACTCTTTGAAAGAAAGTTTAAAGTCCTATGTATAAAATATTAATTACTCAAATAACTTATTATGATATAAACTAAAATATTCAAGGCATTTTAGTGATATGAGTTCTAAATCTATCTTCAACATATTCATTTCCAAAATATGGACAGTTGTTAGAGCTAGAAATTAATCAAAATAGTCTTTGAGCTCTTAAACTTCATCAACTACAATATCAAATTTAAACAATCTATTTCTGTACTTTTTCTGAGTAAAAGTGAATCATTTTGCTTTCACTTACAATCATGCATCTATAATTTCAATCTGGTTATTTTTTTTATTTCGCACTTTGCACAGGAAAATTAAAGATGTTGCTGAACTACAAGAAGCATTTCAGCACAACCACCCATTTGCTCCTAAGACAACACTGCTATGCTAAGTTGATTTTTACTACTGTTGCATTTTAGAATATAAACAACACCGTGTTCCTAGTCTAAAAAGCAATGTTTAGCTGAAATAAGATTTGCTCAGCAGCATGTCAAGACAACTTGATTTATTTTAAAAAGAAAAAAATGAAAAGTTATAAAACCTAAATAATGCTAATATAATTATTGTTTAAAATGCAGAAAAGTACATTTTTATAAGACACTTAAATTGCAAGATAGATACCATTAAAAAACAAAAAAAGTCTTTAAAATTAGATGCTGCTGAATAAATTTATTGGGTGAAAAATGGAAATAAAACACTTGATGAAAAATAAAATCTTAAAGAATGTTTAAGATCAAAGTGTATATAGAATTATACATAAATTTTTCTAAGGCACTATGAAGGACTTCTGTGATTTTGAATTATATATCAAGAAGCATAACATGAAGCTACAAGATGTACAGATCTGAGATTCAACAGTCTTGCACAATTCACAGTGCTTACCAGAGCACATACCCTCCCCAGTGTCTATCACCCAGTCAGCCCATCCCTCCCACCCCACCCCCCACTCCAGCAACCCTCAGTTTGTTTCCTGCAATTAAGAATTCCTCATATCAGTGAGATCATATGATACATGTCTTTCTCTGTTTGACTTATTTCACTCAACATAATACCCTCCAGTTCCATCCACGTCGTTGCAAATGGCAAGATCTCATTCCTTTTGATGGCTGCATAATATTCC
>NW_028063591.1:0-391 GCF_054177405.1 Leptonychotes weddellii
GGGCGCCTGGGTGGCTCAGTTGGTTAAGCGACTGCCTTCGGCTCAGGTCATGATCCTGGAGTCCCTGGATCGAGTCCCGCATCGGGCTCCCTGCTCGGCAGGGAGCCTGCTTCTCCCTCTGACCCTCCCCCCTCTCGTGTGCTCTCTGTCTCTCTCATTCTCTCTGTCTCAAATAAATAAATAAAATCTTTAAAAAAAATAAAAAATAAAAATAAATAAAAATCAAAAGTCTGCTTTAAGTGATTTTGACTTAAAATATTGATATTGACTAATCATAATTTGAATTTGAATTTTAACAGAGGATTTTGAACAGTTTAGAAGACAACTTATTGAAGATGTACTAAAATAATTGAAGATTTTTATTTTAATTGTGATCTACCATTTTTGATAA
>NW_028063592.1:0-391 GCF_054177405.1 Leptonychotes weddellii
CATGGCTTAATGGTAGTTAATATGATGCTTGCCTCAATCCAGATTCGTTTTTTTAAATTTTTTATTGTTATGTTAATCACCATACATCATTAGTTTTTGATGTAGTGTTGCATGATTCATTGTTTGTGTATGACACCCAGTGTTCCGTTCAATATGTGCCCTCTTTAATACCCATCACCAGGCTAACCCATTCTCCCACTCCCTCCCCTCTAGAACGCTCAGTTTGTTTCTCAGAGTCCATAGTCTCTCATGGTTCGTCTCCCCCTCCGATTACCCCCCCTTCATTCTTCCCCTCCTGTTATCTTTTCTTTTTTTTTAACATATATTGTATTATTTGTTTCAGAGGTACAGATCTGTGATTCAACAGTCTTGCACAATTCACAGTGCTCAC
>NW_028063593.1:0-391 GCF_054177405.1 Leptonychotes weddellii
ATAGGATAGAAAATTTCAGTGAGAAAATAATTAACTTTTTCTAGGATTAATTCAGAAACAAGTTACCTGCAATTCTCCTGCCAATCAGACTCTTCCTATAGAAATTCAGCTTCAGGTAGAAAATAAATAAAGGGCATAGCTTTCTATTTAGTAAAAATTTTATGTTCTGGCCTGTGAGAATCTTGAGCTTTAAAAAAATCTTTTGTTTAATAAAATATATGTTTTCTTAATTTAACTTACTGTGTAAGAGCCTGCATGAAGGTGGAGATTTTTGTCTAGTTTTTGCTCTCTGTTGTAACTCTGATACCCAAAATAATATCTACCACAGGGGTGCCTGAGTGGCTTAGTCATTAAGCGTCTGCCTTCGGCTCAGGTCATGATCCCAGGGCCC
>NW_028063594.1:0-391 GCF_054177405.1 Leptonychotes weddellii
TCTTCCCGAGTATTGCCTCTCATTCACTTCTCCACACGTCCTACCTTCCAGAAAGTGGTCGCTATTCTGTTCAGAGAGTTGCTGCTATTCTTTTCTTCGATCTCCTGTTGAGTTCGTAGGTGTTCTAAATGGTTTGATAACTATCTAGCTGAATTCCTGGGACCAGACGAAATTTAGGTCTCCTATTCCTCCGCCATCTTGCTCCTCCTTGATCACCAGCCTGCTAGAAAAAGACACAAGTCACCAGCAGCTAGGTGGAGGCGTTGTGGGTCAAGGTGTGGGGTGTGGAGCTCCTATGCTCTCCAGGGGAGCTCACCATTCCCCCCCAACCTCCATGTGTTTTCTATTTTATTTATTTATTTTTAAAGATTTATTTATTTGTCAGAGAGAG
>NW_028063595.1:0-391 GCF_054177405.1 Leptonychotes weddellii
ACTAAAACCTTGGTTTCAAAATCACATATTGAGAGTATATGAAATGAAATATGTTAAAGGCCCAATTCATATATGAAAATAAAGTAAAAAGGTGTGTTTACTTAGCTTAAATATGAGTTAATAATACTAGCAATCCATTATATAATTATAATAAATTTATATAATTATAAATTAGAGAAAAGTCAAGAAGAATTTATTATAGAAATGCAAGGATAGATGTATTAAGGAAACTATCAATATAATTTATATTAATGGACTAAAAGCAAAAAGAAAATGTCCTCTCAATAGAGTAAAAATTAATATTTCATAAAATAAAATAGCTTTTTGACTAAAACAACAATTTGGATTATAAGGGAAATTCATACTCAAATTTGCTTTTATTTTTTTTTTT
>NW_028063596.1:0-391 GCF_054177405.1 Leptonychotes weddellii
GATATAAGTGGGGGGTGACCCTTGGCACAGAGTAGGTGCTCAGCAAATGCCATTCGGTCCCCTGGTGCCCAACCTGCCTGTATGCAGCAGGACCCGCCGGTTTCGCACACAGTCTGAGGCCCTACCCTGAACTCTGGGAACGGCGTGTCCTCTTCGTGGTGGCCCCTGCTTGCACGTAATCTGATTTCATTGGGACAGAAGTGGTGGAGGGAGGTCGAGGCAGGAGGTGAACGAAGTGCTCTGTGAGATGTCAAACTACAACTATTCTGGATTTTTAAAAACTGAAAGTCCTCCGAAGCCCGTAACACCCAGGCACTTTCTCTGAAGTCTTTGAAGTGGTGCTTTGCTTTCACAGCCTAACGCAGCTTCCCGGACAAATGACTCCGCAATC
>NW_028063597.1:0-391 GCF_054177405.1 Leptonychotes weddellii
CTCTGAAAAACAAACTGAGGGTTCTAGAGGGGAGGGGGGTGGGAGGATGGGTTGGCCTGGTGGTGGGTATTGAGGAGGGCACGTTCTGCATGGAGCACTGGGTGTTGTGCACGAACAATGAATCATGGAACACTTCATCTAGAACTAATGATGTAATGTATGGGGACTAACATAAGAATAAAAAAATAAATAAAAAAAAATTCCTTAGATTGTTTTCTCTTGGAGATGCTTTTTGCTATATTATTTTCCCAAACAGCCTCATTAATTCAATAAATATATATTAATAATAATTACTGTTTAATGGTTGCTTTCTGTGGGTCAGAACTATGTGCATTCACAGCCAAACATGTGCTGAGTTCTGGGAAGGGAGAAGGAAATGTGCAGAAGGGAC
>NW_028063598.1:0-391 GCF_054177405.1 Leptonychotes weddellii
TGAAAACTCAACAACAGGTATCGATAGGCTAATGCAAAGCCTCCCCTGGGAGAGGCACCCCAGACCCCTTTCTAAGAATGTCCTAGTGATAGGTTCACATCTGATTCTCTGAACCAATGACAGCAGGTGAAATGGATGGTGCAAATATTTCAACAGTTCAAGACATACAGATCTAGAGTGAGAAGTCTGCTGTCTAGCGGCATAAACATGGGCATACTTCATTTATTTCACGGACTGCACGTGACATGGGGATGCCTATGGAGAACTTGAAAGGCTGCTTCCAGTTTTTGTCTGTGTGGCTTCAGTGAACAGGCCAATGTCAGAAGAAATTGTCACAAAAGTCTGGCAATAACAGTTCACTCACTGGAATATACACCGTGGGTGTCAACAA
>NW_028063599.1:0-391 GCF_054177405.1 Leptonychotes weddellii
CCTTTCTCTTCTTACAGTCCTCCATGCATATCTGTGTCCCAATGTCCTGTGCATATTGGATTAGCACCCATCTTAACCACCCCATTTTAACTTAATTACCTCTTTAAAGGCCCTATATCCAAATACAGTCACATTCTGAGGCACTGCGAGTTAGGGTTTTGATATGATTGGAATTTAGCCCATAATAAGTAGGTTAAGAGCCTTGAACTACAGCCAGATTTCCCGGCTGTATCACTTACCAGCTCGGACCTTAATTGCCCTGTGCCTCAGTTTCCTTATCTGTAATATTGGGATATTAATAGTATATACCTTTCAGGGTTGTTATGAGGTCTTCTAAAAGATTGTCATAGCTCTCTGACCAGGAATAGCCAAGGATCACAGGGCAGTGTGG
>NW_028063600.1:0-391 GCF_054177405.1 Leptonychotes weddellii
CATGAAGGGAAGACCCAGCCAGGGAAAGCTGGCCACCTCCTACTTGGGGATCACTATCAACAAGAGCACCCAGGCCACCCTCAGCAGCATCTGCCACATGATCCACAAGAACAAGTACTACTCCCCATCTATGAACCACAGCCATCTGCAGAATGGGCATCATCTGTGCAACCAGTGATGTTGAAGTGGAAGCAGACCCCGTCTCCTCACCAAGAGCCCCTGAGACCACCCCTCCAACCTCCAAAGGAATAAAGATGTCAGCTGGCTTGTCAAGGAAGGAAGGAAGGAAGGAAGGCAGGCAGGAAGGCAGGGAGGAAAGGAAAGGAAAGGAAAGGAAAGGAAAGGAAAGGAAAGGAAAGGAAAGGAAAGGAAAGGAAAGGAAAGGAAAGGA
>NW_028063601.1:0-8242 GCF_054177405.1 Leptonychotes weddellii
CATCTTAACACTGGTATTCTCTCAAATTTTCAATCACCTTCCAGGCATCTGGATGCCTACCATCTATCAGAAGCAGTGTGTACAGTGTTTCTCAACAACATCGCTATTGACATTTTGACTATTGACTTATTGACAGATAATTCTCCATGAATTATAGAATGTTTAACCTCTACCCACTAGATTCCAGTAGTGCCTTCCACCCCCAACTTGTAACAAAGAAAATGTCTCCATATAGTGCCAAATGTCCCCTGAAGGGCAAATTTGCTGTTGCTTGAAAACCTTTGGCATAGATTAAGACTTGATAGAATCTATTTGAAAATTGACTTTGATAATTTGTTTTTTAACTGAAAAATGCCTCTACCATTGATGAGAGAGAGAGACTTGTACTTGTGTTCTTAGAGTTAACATTTCCAGCTGGGCTCCATAGTAACCCCATTTTCTTATCTAGATGTACCAACATGTAAAATATATGGCCTCTTAGACTTTCTGCTACATGGTTCAGAAATAACTTTTAAAAATGAGTCTCAGTAGGTTTGTGGCTTTTAAATATTTTGTAGCTGAAGAACCTACATTCAATCTACACATCTTTGGAGATGAGAAGTGGAAAGGAAGGGTGAGAGGTTCAGGGAGGAATTCTCAATCCCAAATTAGGAAAATATTTTTTAAAATAAAACTTTTGGCAATAACGGAAAATTCCTTGAATAAACGAATTTTCCCAACTCACAGTTTGCTTTTACGATGAAATAATTGTTCCCTTTTCTATTTAATGTAGCTTCTTTATTTAAAGATTCTGTTATTTCAAAATGCTGCCCTTCTCTGTCTTAAACTTTAAAATCCAGTTCTTCATTGAAGAATTTATTTTGTGCCTGAAAGGCTTGTACTGTCCTGGAACTATTTACAAGTTACTTCAATTACTTACTCATAATTGGCTGAAATATTTTTATAGAATTGCATCCAAGGCTGTGAATTACAGAACAGTTGTTTTTGATCTAAACAATTGTCAGTCTATGGAAATCAGCACAGCTTGAGGCCAAGTTTGTATGAGAAGGTTAATGCTCAGATCCTTAATTGTGTGGACTTTTCTGACTCAGACATTCCTGGTGTGACAAGTAAAGACAGTGGCCTGTAATCTCAGCAGGCCTTTACTGAATGCTTGTCTGGAACATATAATTTTCCTCAGCATTTAGCCTCTATAAGGGAAGAGTCTGAAGAGCCCTTAAGATCCACCTTTCATTTTAAACATTAGTTGGCTGAAGTTCACACAGGATAAATGGCTCAGTCGGTCTCACAGTTGGTTGGTTGGTAAAAGTAACAAGGTCAGAATTTGTATTCTCTGTGTTTCTGACTCCTAGTCTGTGTCTATTTCTTCTAGACCTCCTTGCAGTGTGTAGGAGGCAGTCTGGTCTGTGGTCCACTCAGTCAGGAACCACCATTAAGGGTTTCCTTCAGCAGAGAAGTCCAGAGCCAGAAAAGGCCAAGCAGAGACATCCAGGGTGTACTGCTACTTTTCCCTAGAAAATTAAAATGGGAAACATAAATGTATCAAGAAAATGCAACTTTCCCTAGTAAAGAGCCAAGGGAAAAGGAAGAGGAACATGACTAGTAGGGGAGAAAATGAGTTAGTGATGGATACTGGGGCCACAAGAATGTCAGGAGAGACAGAACGTGGATTCTATGCTGCTGTGGGTATCTTAGGTCATCCGGTAACATTAAGTGAGAAAACAGTGCAAGCTTACACAGAAATTCAATCAATGGGAGATTGTAGGCAAATATGAACAGTGCTCACTTCATGACATTTATATCAAGGACTTGGTGGGTCTGATAGGAAATGGAGAAATAAAAAATAATCTCCAAATTAAAAAAAAAAAGGATTCTTCTTAAAACTATAGCTAAAAATGATAGGTCTGTCAGTCAGAACAGCTGTTACATGAGGCACTACAAAACTTTATAATCCTTAGTGGAGAATGCTGATTCTCAGACAAACAAACAGACAAAACACCAAAATAAAAAAGACTAAAGTGTTAGGAATTTTGTAATAAGGCAGACAGGAAATGATTTTATACTGGCTTTCTGTAATGCTGTGCATCCTATGTCAGAACCAAAAGAAGCTATACACCCCAAACAAACAAAAATCATATCAGTGAAGAATACCTCATATGTTTTCAAATAGCGGAATACTTGATAAGATGTCTGAATGTTTGGCTATATTTCCCCATCACACTGAAATGTGAGGTATGGTGATTCAGGTGCAGAACTGTTCACATTTTTAATTCTTTATAACCAAACATATTAACCACCTGCCATGATTGGATCATCAATCTCTAGTGTTAACATTACAAATCAAACAGCCAAAATAACAGGAATAACAGAGAATTGCAATCTACGACAAGCAAGTTAGGGCAAAACCATAGCCAAGTCCAAAGAATAAAAGAGAGGATTGCTTTTCTATAGAGAAAAGGGAACATTGGGAAGGCTGTTATAAATAGTCCATTAGAGTGAACTGGGAGTTGGAAGTAGGGTGGCTTCTCATTGGTTGAGTTGTGACAGTCTCTCATTGGCTGGGCTGTTGCTGGGGAAGAGGAAAGCCTGTCTTCCTCCTGCTGGGACAGTAAAGTAGTCCCCATCCACCTGCAACGTGGGTCTCTTTCTATTGGGTCTGAAAATTGATAAGGAATGATAGGGCAGGAGAGCTCTCCCTGCTGGCATCCCCATTCCATTCTAAATGAGATTTCCTTTTATTAATTTTCACATTAGTATCAAGGTCATGAAAGTGGTTGGTCTTTGGGAGGCTATTGATTGATGGATTTCATTGATAACTATTTATCTGGCAAAAATGTATTAATTTGGCTATTATAATTTACCTTACACATCAGTAAGTTCAAGTATCAGGGATAATATTTGGGAACTTTTTCTCCCAAATGACAAGGGGACAGTAGGAGGAAATAAATGTCAGATCAGAATAATTAAAACCATTAAAACCAAAGCCTTCTGCTCATTAGAGTCAGTAAACTTGATAATGTAGCAGAGCTGCTGCATAGTGTAACATCTACATTTTCATTATTGAAAATATTCTAAATATTTGCACCATCTGTCATTTTAGAAGTTATAAAACACTCTCCAATAGAGTGCCTATTTAATATTCTCTATAGTCCTGTGTGGAAGTGTGACATAATACAAAAATATATTTGGTCTCCTAAAAAACACTTGGTGCTTCCTGAGTGACAGGAGTGTCTTTTGTTATTCATTTTCCCATCACACCTGAGTTTACGCTAATGAGGTGACTTAGGGAAGGGCCTCTAAGTACACTCAACATAGGGCCAGTCATCAGAAAGACCAGGTGATTAGAGGATTGGAATTTCCAGCCACACTTACCAACCTCTTAGGACAGGGGAGGAGGGCTGGGGATTGAACTCTAAAAAGCTCAAACAAAATTTAGAAAGCTTCCAGGTTGGTGAACACATTGAGGAGCAGGGAGGGTGGCACACCACGAGAGGGCATGGAAGCTCCATGCCCCTCCCCCCATACCTTGCTCTATGCATTGCTTTCATTTGTTCCTGAGTTACATCCTTTATAATAAACTCATAATAGTAAGCAAACCATTTTCCTGAGTTCTGAAAGCCATTCTAGCAAATTATTGAAACTGAAGAGAGGGTCATGGAAACCCTCAATTTGGTCAGAAGTACCGGTGACAACGGACATCTGAAATGGGGCAGTTTAACCTGTGGGGTCTGCATTAACTCCGAGTGGTTAATGTGAAAATTGAATTGAACTGAATGATAGGGCATCCAGTTGGTATCTGGAGAGTTGGAAAATTGGTTGGTATGGGTTAAAAAAACCCCTACATCTTTGGCATTAGAAATGTGAGTAAAAGCAGTTCAGGCAGGCAGGGCAATAGCACTCCTTTTAATAGGTAATAGAAGTAAGGCTGACAAAGCTGAACTGACTAACCCAAACAGTAAGCCATAGTAAGTGCCCACGTCACAGGTTCTGTCCTCCTTCCTGAACTCAATACCATCCCCTTTCTTTGGGGGTGTGGTCTCTGACTAGTCACAGGATGACATAGTTGGATATCAAAGCTGCAGAAACCTGACTAACACGCAGAGATGAGGATAGGCCCAGAATAATGCGACAACCAAGTCAATAGAAGCTATTTTGCTTAGAAATTGGGTTACAGAAATCTTCTTAGAAATTGTATGAGAGCTGCTTGTCGCTGTTTTTTAAAATTATTATCCAAATTCTCTTGAAAGTAACTTCTGCTTTTTTCTCAGCAAACTGCTGCAGTGATACAGCAGTTGATTTCCACCAAAGGAAGTTCATCTGTGCCGTAAACTTATTGCAAGAGAAAATGCCATCTAAGAAGCCAGAGAGCCCATTTAGACAGAGGGAGTGATCAGTAAATTTTATTAAGCAGAAAACTGGCAAAGGCCTGACAACCTCTTGCTAATGCTGTTAATGGCATTTCCTTCAGATGGCCTGAATTGAAAAATGGCAGCAGTGTGTGTGTGTGTGTGTCTGTGTGTCTGAGTCTGTGTGTCTCTGTATAGGGAGTGGTTGTGGGCAGTAATAGGAAATAATTCAGGGCAAATAGAAAAAACTATACTTAATGGTAGCAACAACTAACACCAAAGTGGTTTGTTGTGCATCACACTTATTAAGCATTACTGGGTAATTATAGTATGAAGCAGACTCATCTTAATGCAGTGACTGTGTGGAAAAGAGAACTCCAAACTACATGGGATGCTTTAGATCACACTTAGAAAACTTGAAATGGAAAAACCCAGCAATTTTCCTTGGACATTTTTATTGTAGCTGTGTTTTAAAATATGCAAATATTTTCTAACGATGTTAGCTTCATCTTACTTAGCTCATCCATGTATGACACATTAAGTGCCATCCTAAACTGATAAATCTGGGCTATGATTACAACACAGTGGTTCCCTTGTGCATTCCTTTCCTTCTGAAATGACCTCAGAAAGCTTCAAATGGAATATAACGCTAATTGCAATAGATAGATTCTGTACTCATTTTCAAATCTGAGTAAATAGATAAAAATTTTACTCTGATGAACAGCCTTCCTTGATTACTATAACCACACACTAAAACTGCATATCTGACAGATCCCGTTCCTCTTAATATCCTTAGTGCTTTTAAGACATTTCTTGCTTAGCACTCTGGAATAGCTTCCAGTGGCGTTGATAATCAACTCCAGCCTCCGCGGTGAGCTTCAGAAGGGTGTCTGCTTTTTGTCCCATACCTAGTCTTCTGCCTCACTGCTTGTCACTCCACCACCATATACTCAAAGCATCTGGAGTTTATTGCATTCCCACATCCTGCTATGCTCCCATATGTTCCTGAGATTTCCAGAAGACATTTGATTGTGTGCCTGGAATAGCCTTCTTCCACCTCTCCACCTAGCTGACTCTCTGCACTCATCATTCAAACCCAAGTCAGGTCACATTCTCCCAACTTCCTTGAGAAGCCATCCCTTTCTCTGCAGGTTGGGTTGTGTGCCCTGGTTCTAACCCCTACAGTTGTCAGTCTGTTATTATTACAGCCAATCTCTCACTGTATTGCCATTGCCTATAGTCTTGTCATTGAGGACTTTTGGAAAGCAGACACTATGTAATTTTATGACTCTAGTGCTTAGCAGTATGGCGGCATATAGCGGTCAATGAATGGTGTAGTGAATGAATAAAGTCAACATGAAATAAACTTCTTTTTGACACAGATCTATGAGACATATGTTTTATAGACCTATTGTGATTGTCTTGGGTTATTTAAAGGTGGTGTTGGCCAAGGGGGGGAAATGGGCTGACCAAATTGTCCAAATGTATTTAGAAAATGCCTAATGTGTATGGAATACCTAATTTAGCAGAATTATAGTCAAGGCATGAGCTGGAAGAGAGTGGCATTAATTATGATTTCATTCTGCCAACTTTTAAAACGTAATTCAGCACGCATTTTGGATCATACAAATGATCCTGACATGTTTTCACTTAAGCTCTCCTCCTTTTTTCTATTCCTCTGTGTGGAAGCAATGGTGTAGTTGGAGCAGGGGCACAGAGTGGTCGTGAAGTAAGAGCTGAGAGAGGAGAGGAAGTGTTGTTTGAAATGATTAAGGTTGTTTTTTAAAGGAAGGGGTAATCCCTACTGGACCATGTCACTATTTGGCAACTTTGCAGTACACTTTCATGGTACAGTTGCTGTCCAGTGGTCAAATCAAACTATTTCATGACTTTTCTTCTCCTTATAAATACCTCATGTCTCTCCCCAACGCAGATGATAGCCTTGCGTTCTACCAAAAAATAGAAGCAACCAAAGGGGAACTTCATCTTCCTTCCGTGGAACCTACCAAGCCTCCTACATCTGCCTCCTCCTCTGCAAAGAGGGACTCAGTATCTGTGTGCCTGTAATTCCTCACTAATGGTGGAAAGCATCACCTCTCATCCAACATGGATTTTGCTCCGGCATCACATCTTCTTAGTCCTGTGTTTTATACGCTCAGGTTCTCTTTGTTGGTTGTGGTTCAGCACAGTGGTGCACCATTGTGGTGTGAAGCCGCTCATCTCCAAGTATGTATGTAAACCCTTCCTTAACCCCAGGACTCTTCAGAGTCACTGCCCCATTTCTCAGTCCCTCATTACAGCTAAAGGGGATCACAATATGCCACCCCCAAATATGCCACTTTAGCATAGGGATTATTTTGAGTGAAGGCAACTGGAAATCAACATATAAGAAATAAGCCTTCTTGGAGCTTCCCTTATCTAAGAGCAGAAACTTCTGAGCAATGAAAACTGACAAATCCTTTCTCCCAAGGGCAGTTTCATAGCCATGAAGAGGACAAAGTCAACACTAAGATGGACCTCTACAGGTAAATAAAATTTATTCGAATAATTCTTATCTTACATTAGTTTCCCCATACATTCACTTTCTCACAATTTCCCACTTCTGGAAGTTCAACCCTTTTTCTTTGTCTTGTCACTTCTCCATAAATGTATTGTCCTTTGTTAAAATGGTATCCGAACCTCCAGTCACAACTACCTTTTGGGGTTTTCATTTCATTTTGATTAAGCCCCACATAAACATATGAAATAAACCTTTTTCCTCTTCAAAGTCCTCCAATGGCTCTCACTGTACTCCCAGTAAAAACCAAAGTGGCGAGGGAGGGGGGAAAGATGGCGGAGGAGTAGGGGATCCTATTTCAACTGGTCCCCGGAATTGAGCTGGATATCTACCAGACCACTCTGAGCACCCACGAAACCAGCCTGAGATGTAAGAAGATCTGGATCTCTACAAACAGAATATCGCAGGCGGTTGGTTTTGAGGTACGAAGCGGAGAGCCGTGATTCTGCGGGCAGGTATCGGAGGATAAACGGCGGCGGGAGGGTGCCTGGACATGGGGATCCTACACCGCCGGTGAGTGACAGCCTCGCGTGCTGTGGACGGGCACAGACTCGCAGACCAGTAGCGTCAGGAAAGGACTTTAGGGCAGCCCCCGGGGTGGAGGACCAGACCGGCGGGGTCGTGAGCACGCGAACCACAGCCCCCCGGACAGAAACCCAGAGCGACAGTCGCAGGCACGCGAACTGCAGCCTCCGAGACGGAAACCTGGTGCGCCGGGGTCCCGCCGGTGAACTGCAACCTCCGGGGTGGAAACCCTGAGCGGTGGAGTCGCACACACGCGAACTGCAGTCCCCGGGACAGGACCCCAAGTGGCGGAGTCATGCGCGCGTGCGCATGCGCGCACTGGGAACGGCTGGCAGATTTAGAAGCACAAAGGGCAGAGACATGCCCCGACCTGGAGGCAGGACTGGGAGGGCTGTGGAGGGGCGCACAACCCAGGACGCTGCAGTTTATAGCAGCATGGACAGAAACGGAGATGGTGTGGCCTGGAGAGCTCACTGAAGAACAGACTGAGGTCTCTGCTCTGAGGCAGAGGGTTGGAAACGGTCTCTTCTGCTCTGACTGGCGGAAGAGACATAGAAAGCTGCCAGGGAAAGGCACCAGAGAACAAAAGCCCCAAAGACTGATTCCCGCTGAGCCCATCCCCTGCCACAGGGGGGCAGGGCAACTCCGCCCAAACAGGGTTGCCTGAGTAACAGTGCGGCAGTCCCCTCCTGCAGAAAACAGGATGGGAAAACAAAAGGCCAGCAACCCTAAGGTCCCAGGAAACAGGTGCATCTTGCTTGGGTTCTGGTCAATAATTTGGACTCTATACATTCCCTCAAACACCCATCAACAG
>NW_028063602.1:0-391 GCF_054177405.1 Leptonychotes weddellii
GGCGCCTGGGTGGCTCAGTTGGTTAAGCGACTGCCTTCGGCTCAGGTCATGATCCTGGAGTCCCGGGATCGAGTCCCGCATCGGGCTCCCTGCTCGGCAGGGGGTCTGCTTCTCCCTCTGACCCTCCTCCCTCTCGTGCTCTCTGTCTCTCATTCTCTCTCTTGCAAATAAATAAATAAATCTTTAAAAAAAAAAAAAAGATAAAAATCCACGCTCTTCGGACCACTGTGGCAATGAGCCACAACAGAAAAGCCCCGCTGTCTCGCTCCCTCTCTCACTCGATCCCAACAGCGCCCAGGTCTAGGTCACAGCACCGAGAAGCCTCGGCAATTCAAACACCTGTGCCAAGCCGGTCAGAGCGGCTACCTCCGCTCCTATTCCTGCCTCCGCA
>NW_028063603.1:0-391 GCF_054177405.1 Leptonychotes weddellii
CAGTATTTTATGAAGAGGTGGGAAAAAATTAAAAGTGAAAGAGTTTTGGATGAGGAAATGCTCTCTATTTTTAATAGATGTGAGTTACAGCTACAAGTTAAAAAGTAAAGATAAAATAGATAATAAATTCCATATCATGATAAAGTGTGCGTTATGTAAATAACTAGATTTATTCTGTTGAATTGAAGTCTCAGAATCCGTTGATCAGTGATCTCACTTGAATAAAGTAATGGAGAGTAGATGTTCTTATTTGGAATGGCTGGTTGGTTAGATGTTTAGTTGTCTGCACTGATATTGCATCACTTCATACAGTAACCCAGAAAAAAGGATTGAGATGATTCAATCTCATATGATTATTTATAAAAGGCTGAACTGAATGGTTAATCCTACC
>NW_028063604.1:0-391 GCF_054177405.1 Leptonychotes weddellii
GGTAAAGTAAATTTATCATTTTTTTGGCTAGATTGTGGTTTTGGCATTGTATTTAAGAAATTGTTGCCTAATCCGAGTTTACAAAGATTTTCTCTTATCTTTTGTTCTAGAAGTTCTGTAGTTTCAGGTTTTGCCTCTGTCTATGATTCATTTTGAGTTACTATTTTAATATGGTGTGAAGTAAGGAACAACATTCTTTTTTTTTTTTTTTTAAAGATTTTATTTATTTATTTGACAGAGAGAGACACAGCGAGAGAGGGAACACAAGCAGGGGGAGTGGGAGAGGGAGAAGCAGGCTCCCCGCAGAGCAGGGAGCCCGATGCGGGACTCGATCCCAGGACCCTGGGATCATGACCTGAGCTGAAGGCAGTCGCTTAACCAACTGAGCCAC
>NW_028063605.1:0-391 GCF_054177405.1 Leptonychotes weddellii
GGCTCTTGATCTTGGGGTCGTGAGTTTGAGCCCCACGTTGGGTGTCAAGATGACTTGAAGTCAGAACAGAGAAGGCAGACCGATCCCAGAAACACGGAGGTGACCAAGAGCAGCCTGTCAGCTGTCTCCGCCCATGAGTCCGGGCCTCCCGAGGTCTCTGGACCGGCCTAGGGTGTGTGCGAGGCCTGGCCTGGCCTTGAAAGTCAAGGCCTGAAAACAGGAGGCGGGCAGCCAGCAGAGGGGGTGAGAGGCGCCGTGTCCCGCCCCACGCCCCCCTCGCCGCGCAGCAGACCCTGTGGGCTGTGCTCACTGTCACCCCGGGGCTGGGCGCGGCCCCCACGGCTCTGCGGTCACGGCCATGGAGGGATTTCTTTTAAATGTGTTTGTCTGG
>NW_028063606.1:0-391 GCF_054177405.1 Leptonychotes weddellii
TCCTGCAGGTAGCTGATTCCAGCAGCAATCCTGGAAACCAGACACCCCCACCCCCCGGGGCCACCTGCCCCTGATGTCCTGAGTCCTGGGACCAACCAGGGAAAGCCCAGGGTGCTTCGCTGACCCATCCCACGGGACCCGCTTCTGGTTAGCTGCCCCGGTGTCCCGGCCCCTGAGCTGTCCCCGGCCGGTGCCCACGTCAGCACCCCTCACCAGCTGTCCCTGTGCCACCCTGAGGTCTCCCCTCCCCGACCAGCCGGGGTCTCTGCCACACGCACGTGACGGTGGCCTGGCCGACGGCCTGCTGCGGGGAGCTCTGAGTCCACAGCCTCTGCTGTTCTCACCTGGTGGACCTTGCGTGTCTCCAGAGACACGGATGTCTCCCTCTCAC
>NW_028063607.1:0-391 GCF_054177405.1 Leptonychotes weddellii
TTAAAACGGGCGCCTGGGTGGCTCAGTTGGTTAAGCGACTGCCTTCGGCTCAGGTCATGATCCTGGAGTCCCGGGATCGAGTCCCGCGTCGGACCCCCCGCTCGGCGGGGAGTCTGCTTCTCCCTCTGATCCTCCCCACTCTCATGCTCTCTCTCTCTGTCTCATTCTCTCTCTCAAATAAATAAAATCTTTAAAAAAAAAAAAAAGAATACAGCTTTCTGGGTGCCATCCTGGCCGGTGTCACAGTGAACCATCTACTAACTGACCTTGGCCTCAGCCTGAGATAAACCCCACAAGCAGGCTTGGCCCTCTGGACTCTAGTCATCGCACTGATACTGATGAGGTCTAAGGTGACCCAGCTCTGCACACACCCCATTGCCGATTTACTGAG
>NW_028063608.1:0-391 GCF_054177405.1 Leptonychotes weddellii
GCGAACCTGCCTGCATCATGCGGGGCTGGCCTGGGCCTCCCTAGGGATGCTCACAGCCCTTCGGGGTTGGGGTAGATGTGGCCAAGGGAGAAAGGGGACTTCCCAAGACTCCACTGACTCCGTGATCTGGGAGGCAGAATGAGAGCAAGTCACTGAGTGGTCAATCATGTAACACTTTTTTTTTTTTTACACGAAAGCAAATTCATTACTGTAATAGAGAAGAAGGCAAATTTTGCTTGAGTTGTAAAAAAGAAACCACAAGGCCTGGGTGATGTGTTGTGGGGAAGGGTGGCTGGTGCCCGGGCAGGCGGTGCCTCTTCACTGGCTCTGCTCTTTACAGATCTAAGGGACAGCTGGTTTTATCCTTAGCCAGCCCAGGGCCGGGCCCATG
>NW_028063609.1:0-391 GCF_054177405.1 Leptonychotes weddellii
CAGTATTTTATGAAGAGGTGGGAAAAAATTAAAAGTGAAAGAGTTTTGGATGAGGAAATGCTCTCTATTTTTAATAGATGTGAGTTACAGCTACAAGTTAAAAAGTAAAGATAAAATAGATAATAAATTCCATATCATGATAAAGTGTGCGTTATGTAAATAACTAGATTTATTCTGTTGAATTGAAGTCTCAGAATCCATTGATCAGTGATCTCACTTGAATAAAGTAATGGAGAGTAGATGTTCTTATTTGGAATGGCTGGTTGGTTAGATGTTTAGTTGTCTGCACTGATATTGCATCACTTCATACAGTAACCCAGAAAAAAGGATTGAGATGATTCAATCTCATATGATTATTTATAAAAGGCTGAACTGAATGGTTAATCCTACC
>NW_028063610.1:0-391 GCF_054177405.1 Leptonychotes weddellii
GCCTGGGTGGCTCAGTTGGTTAAGCGACTGCCTTCGGCTCAGGTCATGATCCTGGAGTCCCGGGATCGAGTCCCGCATCAGGCTCCCTGCTCGGCAGGGAGTCTGCTTCGCCCTCTGACCCTCCTCCCTCTCATGCTCTGTCTCTCATTCTCTCTCTCTCAAATAAATAAATAAATAAATCTTTAAAAAAAAAAAAAAAGAAACTTTCCTGGTTGTATGAAGCTAGGCAAGCCTTTGGGGCCACTCCTGAGTGGGTCTTCCCCTCTCAGTGAGCATGGGCCTCTGGGCTAACCTGACTCATCTCTCCCAGGTGTTCACAAGGGTCACAGATGCAGTGCAGAGTGCCCTTACAACCCTCATGGGATTCGGGAGCCTCCCAGGGAACATCCTC
>NW_028063611.1:0-391 GCF_054177405.1 Leptonychotes weddellii
AAAAAAAAAAAAAGCGTTGCTCTTATAATGTAATCTGGTCTGCTTGAAATTTCTATTTCCCCCTCCCAGGCCATCTAACTAATTTTTTTTTTTTTTTAAAGATTTTTTATTTATTTATTTGAGAGAGAGAGAACGAGAGGGAGGAGGGTCAGAGGGAGAAGCAGACTCCCTGCCGAGCAGGGAGCCCGATGCGGAACTCGATCCCGGGACTCCAGGACCATGACCTGAGCCGAAGGCAGTCGCTTAACCAACTGAGCCACCCAGGCGCCCGCCATCTAACTAATTTTTATTTGTGGTCTATTAGACATGAATTTTTGGCCTTTCTCTTATAGCTTATAATCATATTAGCACTAGCACATTTTGGCCTACAGAATTTCACACCTTTCACTGC
>NW_028063612.1:0-8241 GCF_054177405.1 Leptonychotes weddellii
CAACTTTCATATACACAGTATGATATTATTAACTATAGTCACTATGCTGCATGTTACATCCCCAGAACTTATTTATTTTATAATTAGAAGTTTGTGCCCTTTGACCCCCTTCACCAATTTTGCCCTCCCCCTAACCCCTACCTCTGTGTTCTCCATATCTAGGAGCTTATATTTTCTTGTTTTTGGATTTCACATATAAATGAGATCATACAGTATTTATCTTTCTTTGTCTCTCTTATTTCAGTTAGCATAATGCCTTCAAGAGCCATCCATATTGTCACAAATGGCAAGATTTTATTCTTTTTTATGGCTGAATAATAGTCTATTGTATATATATACCACATCTTCTTTATCCATTCATCCAGCAGTGGACACTTAGGTTGGTTCTGTCTCTTGGCTATTGTGAGTAATGCTGTAATGAACATGGGGATGCAGATATCTCTTTGAGTTAGTGTTTTGATTTCCTTTGGACAAACACCCAGAAATGGAATTGCTGGATCACATGATAGTTCTATTTTTAATTTTTTGAGGAACCTTCATACTGTTTTGCATAGTGGCTGCCCCAAGTTACATTCCCTCTCACAGGACACAAGGAGAACCTGTTTGTTTTGGCTTGTGAACATCATTACTGCTCTCTATTGCTATGTTAAAAAAAAAATGTGGCTCCTTAAAAAAAACAACTATCTTGGCTGAAGTCCTTATGTCCATGTAGTGTTGGTTGAGGCTGCAGTCACGTAAAGGCTGGACTGGGCCAGACCTTCTGGATGGTTCTCTTCTCTGGGTGGGAGCACTGCTGTCCTCCACTTGGAGTGGGTTTCCCCCAGCAAGGCAGGTGGATTCCTGGGGGGAGTGTTGCCAGCCTGCAGAGGTGGAGGCTGCTACAGCCTAAGGCTGAGCTTCAGAAGTCCCACTCTGACACGTTCTAAATTGCTCAAAACAAGTCATGGGGCCGAGCCCAGATTCAAAGGAAGGGGAAATAAGCTCCACCTCTCAGTGGGAAGAAGGATTTGTGGCCGCCCTGAGCCCACTGCAGCTCTTGCTGCAGCACCACACTTCACAAAATTGATGATGCGTCCTTAATGTTCTCTAACACCCAGTCCATGCTAAACTGTCCCAGTCATCTCTGACAGGTTTCTCCACAGTTGATTCCTTTGTTTTTTTTTTAAATTTTAATTCCAGTTAGTTAACTTACAGTGTAATATTAGTTTCAGGAGTAGAATTCAGTGATTCATCACTTTCATACGACACCTGGTGCACTCCTTAATCCCCATCACCTATTTCATCCATCCCCCCACCCACCCTCCCTTCTGTAACCATCAGTTTGTTCTCTATGGTTAAGAGTGTCTTCCAGGTTTGCCTCTCTCTCTCTTTTTCGTTTTGCTTTTTTGTTTTGTTTTGTTTCTTAAATTCCACACATGAGTGAGATCATATGGTATTTGTCTTTCTCTGACTGACTTATTTCACTTAGCATAATACCCTCTAGCTCCATCCATGTCATTGTAAATGGAAAGATTTCATTCTTTTTTATGGCTGAGTAATATTCCATCGTGTGTGTGTGTGTGTGTGTGTGTGTGTGTGTGTATACCCCATGTCTTCTTTATCCACTCATCAGTTGATGGACACTTAGGGTGCTTCCATATCTTGGCTATTTTAAATAATGGTGCCATAAACATAGGGATGCATGCACTTTGAATGAAGTGTTTTTGTATTTTTGGGGTAAATACCCAGTAGTGTAATTGCTAGATCATAGGGTAGTTCCATTTCTAACTTTTTGAGGAAACTCCATACTGTTTTCCAGAGTGGCTGCACCAGTTTGCATTCTCACCAACAGTGCAAGAGGTTTCCTTTTTTTCCCACATCCTCACCAACCCCTGTTGTTTCTTGTGTTTTTTATTTTAGCCATTCTGACTGGTGAAGTGATATCTCTTTATAGTTTTGATTTGTATTTCCCTGATGATGAGTGATGTTGAGCATCCTTTCGTGTGTCTGTTGGCCATCTGGATGTCTTCTTTGGGGAAATGTCTGTTCATGTCTTTTACCCATTTTTTTTTTTTGTTGTTGTTGTTTTGTTTTGTTTTTTTTAAATTTATTTGAGAGAGAGAATGAGATAGAGAGCATGAGAGGGGGGAGGGTCAGAGAGAGAGGCAGACTCCCTACTGAGCAGGGAGCCTGACGTGGGACTCGATCCCGGGACTCCAGGATCATGACCTGAGCCGAAGGCAGTCGCTTAACCAACTGAGCCACCCAGGTGCCCTGGTCTTTTACCCATTTTTTAACTGGGTTATTTGTTTTTTGCTGTTGAGTTGTATAAGTTCTTTATATATTTTGGATATATGGTATTTGGATACTAACCCTTTATTAGATATGTCATTTGCAAATATCTTCTCCCATTCAGTAGGTTGCCTTTTAGTTTTATTGATTGTTTCCTTCACTGTGCAGAAACTTTTTATCTTGATGAAGTCCCAATAAGTTATTCTTGTTTTTGTTTCCCTTGCCTCAGGAGACCTATCTAGAAAGGAGTTGCTATGGCCAACGCTAAAGAGGTTACTGCTTGTGTTTTCCTCTAAGATTTTTATGGTTTCAGGTCTCACATTTAGGTCTTTAATCATTTTGAATTTATTTTTGTGTATGGTGTAAGGAAGTGGTCCAGTTTCATTCTTTTGCATGTTGGATATTCTTTCCTGCTTTGTCGAAGATTAGTGGACCATAGAGTTGTGGGTTTATTTCTGGGTTTTCTATTCTGTTCCATTGATCTTTCTGTCTATTTTTATGCCAGTACCATACTGCTTTGATTACTACAGCTTTGTAATATAACTTGAAACTGGAACTGTGATACCTCCAGCTTTGATTTTCTTTTTCAAGATTGCTCTATTTGGAGTCTTTTGTGGTTTCATACACATTTTAGGACTGTTTATTCTAGTTCTGTGAAAAATGCTGTTGGTATTTTGATAAGGATTGCGTTAAAAGTTTCAATTAGTTTGGGTAGTATGGACATTTTAACAATATTTGCTCTTCTAATCCATGAGCCTGGAATGTCTTTCCATTTCTTTGTGTCATCTTCAATTTCTTTCATCATTGTTTTATAGTTTTCAGAGTACAGGTCTTTCACCTCTTTGGTTAAGTTTATTCCTAGGTATCTTATTATTTTTGGTACAATTGTAAATGGGAATGTTTTCTTAATTTCTCTTTCTGTTGCTTCATTATTAGTGTTTAGAAATGCAACAGATTTCTGCACATTGATTTTGTAGCCTGTGACTTTACAGTTGGTTTCTTTGAATATAAGAACACAAGGTCCATACATTTGGTGGTTGTTTTTCTTGGGTCTTTTTACCGTGTGACAGATGTGGGGTGACTTGTGGTCTGTGGGGTAGATTGAATAATTGCAGAAGAGTCCTTCAGGTCTGTTCCTGGTTGTGTATTTTCTTGGAAATGATGCAGTTGTAGAGATATGTTTCTGAGTCCCCATGTCCCCAAGGGAGCATACCAGGGAAGGGTGAGGACTTGAGAGCGGGTGTACCTGGGTGTGTAGTGCAGGTTTGAAGTGGATAAGTCTGGGTGTGGATATCTCTAACCACAGTCTGTTTGGTTTTAGTGACAGGCGAGTGTGGCTTTAAATAAAGGTCTCTAGAGGCAAAGAGAGTTGACACGCCATTCCTCTTCAATATTTTTCCTGAGAGACTGGCCCCTGTAGTCCCAGGAAAGGTCTTGAGTCCCAGTAAGTCTGACCAGCTGAGGACCTTTCTGCTTGGGACAGGTGTCCTTGGAAGCTGGGCACTGACTTTGGCTCTGTCCCTAGAGCCAGTCACACTCAGAGAGAGAGAGAGAGAGAATTTCATTTACTTTAAACCCAATCACCCAGAAACACAATTGTGTTTTGTTTCACACCTCACTGTTTCTTCCACCTGATGCTCACAGGTATTTCCTTCTTGGTGTGTTATGAGGCTCAACATGAGGACAATCGAGATCTGCCCTGGGTGAGAATTTGTAAGAGGGAGACAGACAAGTCCAAACATGTTGCTCAACCTCAGGTTTTCTCTGTCCAGTGCAGACAGTCTTGGTATCTTGATGCAAGGGCTCCCTCCTTGAGGAGGAGAGTGGGGGCTGGTCTCTGATCCTCAGATATTCCCCTTCCCACAGACTTTGCCACTGATGGATGAGGGATGTTGGGGTCAGGACAGTGATTAAGTGCCCTGGCTTTGGAGCCACATGTTCTGGTTTCAAATCTGACTCAGCTACTCACTAGCTGTGTTACACAGGGCATGTTACTTAACCTCTCTGTGTCTCAATTTGCTTCTCCGTAAAACAAGAGTAATTATAGTACAGGACTGCCCCGTAAAAATAGATTGTGAGTCACACACATAATTTCAAATTTTTTTCTAATAATGGTATTTTTTATTATGCTCAGTTAGCCAGCATATAATACATCATTAGTTTTTGATGTAGTGTTCAATGATTCGTCAGTTGCATATGACACCCAGTGCTCATCACAACACATGCCTTCCTTAATACCCATCACCCGGTATAACGATACTTTTTTAAAAGTAAAAACTAACAGATGCTACAGTCTGAATGTCTGTGTCCCCACTACCCCAGCCCCTAAATTCGTATGTTGAAATCCTAATGTCCAATATGATAGTATTCGAAGGTAGGGCCTTTGGGAAGTGCTTAAGTCATGCCAGCCAAGCCCTCATGAATATTCATGCCCTGTAAGAGCGATTTCAGAGAGCTCCTGCCACGTGAGGATTTGTCAGATCTGTGAGCGGGAAGAGGGCTTTAATCCGACCATGCCGGCAGCCCGATCTCAGACTTCCAGCTACCAGAACTGTGAGAAAAAAAAAATTCTGTCGTTTATAAGTTCCTCCGAGGTCTGTGGCACTCTGCGATAGGAGCCCAAACAGACTAAGATAGGAGTGAAGTTAACTTTACCAACAAGTTTTATTTAACCCAATTTACCCACAATGTTATAATTTCTAACTTATACTCAAAATGAAAAACAACGATTAATGAGGCACTTTGCATTCTTCTTTCTGTACCAAGTGCTTCTTTCAAAGCCAGGGGCATGTTTTACACTCACAGCTCCTCTCGATTTGGACTAGCCACATTTTTGTTGGAAATGCTTGATCTTACAGTTGAGGGAATAAATTCACATACCCAAGTGGTCCCAAACGAACTGAACAGCTTTCTAATAATTGGCTTGAGGATCACTTTTTAAATTTAAATGAATTAAAATGAAATAGAATGAGAAATTCCGTTTCTGTATTGCACCAGCCACATTTCCAGCAGCCGCACGGGGCTGTTGGCTGCCATAGTGGTTGGCATCTGGTACCTAATTTAAGGAATTGCTCTTAGTACTAAACGAGTTAGTACCTTGAAGACACTTGAGTGTAATGCTTGGTGAGCACGACATTATCTGTTGCAGAGCGAAGATGTGCAACTAATATTATTGAGTACCTACTTTGTGCCCAAATACCGTGTGGGGTGTTGGGCTCAGATAGGGAGTAAGTCAGACCCAACCTGGCTCTCCTGCAGCTGACTTAGATTCTGGTGGTAATCATCAGACTGGCACAAAGTTTGTGCATCGTTAGGCATTGCATTGAGACCCACAGAGAAGAGGAAATCCATACTAAGGAGCTATTTCTACCGGGTGGATCAGGAAGGCGACACCTGAGCCTCCTCATTCAAGGGCTGAATCCGAGATACACAGGCAGGAAGAGTGCCCCCAGACAGAGGGAGCAGCCTGCGCCGAGCCCTGCGGTGGGAAGTGGGACACCACGTGGCTAGTGTGTCTGAACCAGAGAGAGCCAGAGGAGAGGAGCCTGATGTGGAACGGGTCAACCCTTGCAGGGCCTTGGAAACTGGAGGGCAGCCTTTGGTCTAGATTTTCAGGGTCATGGGTTTGAGTCCTAGTTACAGCTCTGTGACCTTGGGCAAGTTACTGAACCCCTGTGAGCCTCAGAAGGAAGGGCCTGGCGTGTCAGAGGTACTCAAGGATGCTGGGTATGATCACCTGGTCAGGACGGTCCAGCTTCCTTAGTCGCTTCTGTGGGGCCTCCTGGGGGTCTTCTGATTGGCCCCAAGACTGTCTCTCCTCAACATGTCCTCTCTTGCTCCCCATGTCTCCTCCAAGTTTGAAGGCATGGCTCAGACAGGTAGAGTTGACCAAACCCCAGAGTCCTTGGGCTGCAGAGACCCTGTGGGAGAGAACGCAGGCCAGTGGGCTCCAACAGGGCATCTTGCATCTCTTTGCAGTGTGTACTCCTGTATCCTCAAATCCATTCACCTGTGTGACCACAGCCTGTCCCAGCACCTAGAGGGAAATCCTACCTCCACCCCCACCCCAGGTTCTCATGCTGTACCTGTCGATCCTCCTCCAATCACCAACAGACCTGACCTCCTCCTGCTTCTCCAGGGTCATGACAGGGGGGCGTTGCTTGAGTGGACGGTGGATGTGGAGGTGAGGGCACTAAGCCCTTTATACTGACCCTTACATTGGAGGGCTCACTGACTGCAAACCTCTCTTTTCTGCCTTATCATCTCCCAGTGCACAGTGCCTGAAAAACAGCAGGTGCTCACTAAAGACTTACAGATGGGTTAAAGACATAGATGAACAGATTCAAGCCTGGTACGTTGGTAGGCACAGAAGATAACAAAGATGGCAAAATAGAAGGCTCAATCCCTTTGTTTCACTGAGCTAAAGGTATGAGGGGGGGACATGGGGCTCCGACAAGCGATCGTAATAAACAGCAGTGGGTGTTATGATAGGGATGGGCAGTGTTTGCTGATGAGGGCTAGGGGAGAAGATGGGGTGGCATCCGGGTCTTTGGGACCAATCAGTGGGTGTTGGAATCATTAAACAAGAGGAAGGAAGAACAATGCTGGGTGCGAAGGGGTAATCTTGCTTGGTTGCAGCCATATAGGTAGGACTTGAGGTCAGTGAGGTATCCCATAAGGGGCATCTGGGTATGTGGTCCTGGGCCACAGAAAAAAGAAAGAGGTGGGATGGCTTTAGAGGTTTGATTATGCTGAGTGTAGGAGAGATCATTTAAGCCATACCATGACAGGGAAGGGTGTTTGGTGTAACATGATCAGAGGGACAAGATTAAAATTTTTGCATTGCTGGGGCACCTGGGTGGCTCAGTCGTTAAGCGTCTGCCTCCGGCTCAGGTCATGATCCCGGGGTCCCGGGATCGAGCCCCGCATCGGGCTCCCTGCTCTGCGGGAAGCCTGCTTCTCCCTCTCCCACTCCCCCGGCTTGTGTTCCCTCTCTCGCTGTGTTTCTCTCTCTGTCAAATAAAAAAAATAAAATCCTAAAAAAAAATCTAAAATTTTTACATTGTTTGTACTGGCTTGCAAGAGACAGTTGTGAAATTTTTAGGATCTTTGTGTGCAGGTTGATAAACACAGCCGTTCTTAAAAATGACATCAAGTTGTAGTTAAGTTACATTAAAAATGAAAGCCATAAATACTCAACACCTCAACGTGTTCTAAGTGTTTTAAGACATTTTAACTTCTTTGAGATCACACAGGTGAGGAGGCTCATGACCCACCCATGAGGGGCTTTTCCACTCCCTGTAAATGGTCAACATCACAGGTCAGAGGAGGAAGAAAAAATTTTCTGGCTCAACTTAGTCGCTTCTGTGGGGCTCATTTGGACCATTTCTTTTTCTCACTGATAGAATAGAGATCTAGTTAAGAAGTATAACACCAGAAGTATCTCCCTCATTCACTCAGCAAACAGGTACCGAGCATCAAAACTGCACCATCCAGGGCGCCTGGGTGGCTCAGTTGGTTAAGCAACTGCCTTCGGCTCAGGTCATGATCCTGGAGTCCCAGGATCGAGTCCCGCATCGGGCTCCCTGCTCAGCAGGGAGTCTGCTTCTCCCTCTGACCCTCCCCCCTCTCATGCTCTCTCTATATCATTCTCTCTCTCAAATAAATAAATAAAATCTTTAAAAAAAAAAAAAACTGCACCATCCATAAGCCATTGACTGCTGCTACCTTCTGATACTGTTCTTTCATGAGTACTTGCGTCTTTGGAGGCAGCTGAGTACATCTTATTTTTATAAATTTTTTTAACCAAAACATTGACATATTTGTGATCATACTATAGAAGTCATTTTGCATTTTTTTTTCATTTACATCGAGGACATGACTTTTTATTTTTTATTTATTTATTTTTTTTCATTTTTTTAATTCTTATGTTAATCCCCATACATTACATCATTAGTTTTAGATGTAGTG
>NW_028063613.1:0-391 GCF_054177405.1 Leptonychotes weddellii
CATGAAGGGAAGACCCAGCCAGGGAAAGCTGGCCACCTCCTACTTGGGGATCACTATCAACAAGAGCACCCAGGCCACCCTCAGCAGCATCTGCCACATGATCCACAAGAACAAGTACTACTCCCCATCTATGAACCACAGCCATCTGCAGAATGGGCATCATCTGTGCAACCAGTGATGTTGAAGTGGAAGCAGACCCAGTCTCCCCACCAAGAGCCCCTGAGACCACCCCTCCAACCTCCAAAGGAATAAAGATGTCAGCTGGCTTGTCAAGGAAGGAAGGAAGGAAGGAAGGCAGGCAGGAAGGCAGGGAGGAAAGGAAAGGAAAGGAAAGGAAAGGAAAGGAAAGGAAAGGAAAGGAAAGGAAAGGAAAGGAAAGGAAAGGAAAGGA
>NW_028063614.1:0-391 GCF_054177405.1 Leptonychotes weddellii
GTTTGCTGAGCCCTGGTCTATACTGTTGTGTGCACATACTGTTTGCCGAGCCCCTGGTCTATACCGTTGTGTGCACACAGTGTTTGCCGAGCCCCTGGTCTATACCGTTGTGTGCACATACTGTTTGCCGAGCCCTGGTCTATACCGTTGCATGCACACAGTGTTTGCCGAGCCCTGGTCTATACCGTTGCGTGCACACAGTGTTTGCCGAGCCCTGGTCTATACCGTTGCGTGCACACAGTGTTTGCCGAGCCCCTGGTCTATACTGTTGCGTGCACACAGTGTTTGCCGAACCCTGGTCTATACTGTTGTGTGCACATAGTGTTTGCCGAGCCCTGGTCTATACTGTTGTGTGCACACAGTGTTTGCTGAGCCCTGGTCTATACTGTTG
>NW_028063615.1:0-391 GCF_054177405.1 Leptonychotes weddellii
AGAGAGAGGGCACCTGGGTGGCTCAGTTGGTTAAGCGACTGCCTTCGGCTCAGGTCATGATCCTGGAGTCCCGGGATGGAGTCCTGCATCGGGCTCCCTGCTCGGCAGGGAGTCTGCTTCTCCCTCTCCCTCTCCCTCCTCTTGTGCTCTCTCTCTCACTCTCTCTCAAATAAATAAATAAAATCTTTAAAAAAAATAATAAAATTTAAAATAAAATAAAATAAAAAACAGAGAGAGTGGGTGCCTGGGTGGCTCAGTTGGTTAAGCGACTACCTTCGGCTCAGGTCATGATCCTGGAGTCTCAGGATCGAGTCCCACATTGGGCTCCCTGCTCAGCGGGGAGTCTGCTTCTCCCTCTGACCTTCCTCCCTTCTTGTGCTCTCTCTCTCTC
>NW_028063616.1:0-391 GCF_054177405.1 Leptonychotes weddellii
GCGCCTGGGTGGCTCAGTCGGTTAAGCGACTGCCTTCGGCTCAGGTCATGATCCTGGAGTCCCGGGATCGAGTCCCGCATCGGGCTCCCTGCTCGGCAGGGAGTCTGCTTCTCCCTCTGACCCTCCTCCCTCTCATGCTCTCTCTATCTCATTCTCTCTGTCTCAAATAAATAAATAAAATCTTTAAAAAAAAAAAAATGAAATCTTGCCATTTGCAACTGGAGCTAGAGGGTATTATGCTAAGCAAAATAAGTCAATCAGAGAAACACAATTATCATATGATCACACTAATATGTGGAATTTGAGAAACAAGGCAGAGGATCATTGGGGAAGGGAGGGGAAAAATGAAACAAGACGAAACCAGAGAGGGAAACAAACCATAAGAGCCTCT
>NW_028063617.1:0-391 GCF_054177405.1 Leptonychotes weddellii
CTGAGAGGAGACGAAATCCAGGTCTCCTACTCCTCCGCCATCTTGCTCTGCTCCCTGAGATTGTCTTTTAAAAGTGTTTGTTATATTTCTTTATCCTAGTTGATTAATCTTCATTGATTTTATGCTTATCTGTGGCTATCCTTTTATTTATTTTAAAAGATTTTCTTTATTCATTTGAGAGAGAGAGTGAGAGAGAGAGAGAGCACAAGACGGGGGAGCGGGAGAGGGAGAAGCAGAGTCCCTGCTGAGCAGGGAGCCGGATGCGGGACTCGATCCCGGGACTCCAGGATCATGACCTGAGTCGAAGGCAGTCGCTTAACCAACTGAGCCACCCAGGGGCCCAAATCCTTTTATTTTTGTTATGGACCTCTTTTTTTATCCAGAGGTTGTA
>NW_028063618.1:0-391 GCF_054177405.1 Leptonychotes weddellii
GCTTTGTCCTATCCTTGGTTTCCCTCTATTTCAATCACCCATCCTCAGTGCTTGCAGAGTTATCTTATTTAAATCCTATCACTTCCTCCCTTTAAAGTCCTTGTTAGATCTAAATTAGTTTATAGGAAAAAAAGAAAATCCGTATTTCTTGCCTTAGTTTGCAAAGCCCTTTTAAAATCATTTGCCAAGCCCCTTCTTTTTTTTTTTTTTAAGATTTTATTTATTTATTTGAGAGAGAGAGAATGAGAGACAGAGAGCATGAGAGGGAGGAGGGTCAGAGGGAGAAGCAGACTCCCTGCCGAGCAGGGAGCCCGATGCGGGACTCGATCCCGGGACTCCAGGATCATGACCTGAGCCGAAGGCAGTCGCTTAACCAACTGAGCCACCCAGG
>NW_028063619.1:0-391 GCF_054177405.1 Leptonychotes weddellii
TGAAAACTCAACAACAGGTATCGATAGGCTAATGCAAAGCCTCCCCTGGGAGAGGCACCCCAGACCCCTTTCTAAGAATGTCCTAGTGATAGGTTCACATCTGATTCTCTGAACCAATGACAGCAGGTGAAATGGATGGTGCAAATATTTCAACAGTTCAAGACATACAGATCTAGAGTGAGAAGTCTGCTGTCTAGCGACATAAACATGGGCATACTTCATTTATTTCATGGACTGCACGTGACGTGGGGATGCCTATGGAGAACTTGAAAGGCTGCTTCCAGTTTTTGTCTGTGTGGCTTCAGTGAACAGGCCAATGTCAGAAGAAATTGTCACAAAAGTCTGGCAATAACAGTTCACTCACTGGAATATACACCGTGGGTGTCAACAA
>NW_028063620.1:0-391 GCF_054177405.1 Leptonychotes weddellii
TCTCATTGTGGTTTTGATTTGTATTTCCCTGATGGCTAGTGATATTGTACATATTTCATGTGTCTGTTAGGCATTTGTATGTCTTCTTTGTAGAAGTGTCTGTTCATGTCTTCTGCCCATTTATTGACTGGATTGTTTGCTTTTTGGGGTATTGAGTTTGAGAAGTTCTTTATAGATCTTGGATACCAGCCTTTTATCTGTAATGTATTTCCAAATATCTTCTCCAATTCCATGGGTTGCCTCTTGGTTAGTTAACTGTTTTCTTTGCTGTGCAAAAGTTTTTATATTGCTTTCTGGCTTGCCAGGTCTCTGTGGACAGGTCTGATGCTATTTTGATGTTCCTCCCTCCATACGTAAAAAATCTCTTCCTCCTAACTAATCTGATGATAGT
>NW_028063621.1:0-391 GCF_054177405.1 Leptonychotes weddellii
ACTAAAACCTTGGTTTCAAAATCACATATTGAGAGTATATGAAATGAAATATGTTAAAGGCCCAATTCATATATGAAAATAAAGTAAAAAGGTGTGTTTACTTAGCTTAAATATGAGTTAATAATACTAGCAATCCATTATATAATTATAATAAATTTATATAATTATAAATTAGAGAAAAGTCAAGAAGAATTTATTACAGAAATGCAAGGATAGATGTATTAAGGAAACTATCAATATAATTTATATTAATGGACTAAAAGCAAAAAGAAAATGTCCTCTCAATAGAGTAAAAATTAATATTTCATAAAATAAAATAGCTTTTTGACTAAAACAACAATTTGGATTATAAGGGAAATTCATACTCAAATTTGCTTTTATTTTTTTTTTT
>NW_028063622.1:0-391 GCF_054177405.1 Leptonychotes weddellii
GGGAGGACTACCACAGAAAGGAGCAGGTGCACAGACCTGGGGGAGCCCAGGACAGGGAGGACTGCCAGGGAAGGGAGCAGGTGCACAGACATGGAGGAGCCCAGACTAGGCGTCTGGAGGAAAGTGGAACAGGTGCTCTGACTCCTTACACCGCAGTACCTTTCAGATGGCTACATTGAAACACTTTTTTAAAAGATTTTATTTATTTGAGAGAGAGAGTGAGCAGGTACACAGACCTGGAGGAGCCCAGGATGGGGAGGACTTCCAGGGAAGGGAGCAGGAGCACAGACCTCACCCCAGTCTGCCTCTCCATTCCACGGTGCCCCTCTGCCTTCCTGTCGTTCCTGGAAGTCCTGTGCCCAGTGATGGAAGACTCAGATCCCATGTCATT
>NW_028063623.1:0-8240 GCF_054177405.1 Leptonychotes weddellii
TAGCTATGTGCTGACTCAGGAATATATTTTTCTTTTTGTCTGTTCAGCATTTTTTTTTCTTTGGAGTCAGGCTCTGTTCCCATCCCTGCTTGTCCATCTTCACAGCCCAGAGCCAGTGCATTTCCTTTTAAGCTCAGCTGCAATGAGCGGGGTTCAGCCAAATAGCCCTGACCCACACCGGCCTGGTCTGCCTCTGCGGCTGAGCTGGTCCCTTCCTGCTCTTGGACCTGAACTTTCCACTGCAGCCCCACTGACTGGTCCCTTGAACACATGCTGTTCCTAACCTTATGCCTATTTTTCCTCGAAGTCGCCTCTCTCTGGGACGGCCCCCTTCCAAATTCTTGTTCTGCCCAAATGCTGCACCTCCTTCAGGGCCCAGTAAGTCCACAGACCTTGAGTCTTAGGTCGGGGGTTTCTCAGACTCAGCCCTATTAATTATTATTATTAATAATTAATTAATTATTATTAATTATTCTTCTTTGGGGGCCAGCAGTCCTATGCATTATAGGATGCTTTGCAGCATTCCTAGCCTCTATTTCCTACATGTTAAGAGCATCCCTGAGTCACGACAATTGAAACTATCTCAAGAATTTGCCAAATGTCCTCTGGGTGGGGGGTGGTGGGGCAGAATCCCCCCTGGTTGAGAGCCACTGTTAGAGCGGATATAAATCTTTGTCCCTGTTCCACGCCTTACTTGCTGTGTGGCCACAGACTTATTTCTGAGCTTCTCAGAGACTTGATTTATTCATCGGGCTGGTGCAGATGGTACCATCCATTTTACAACGTTCGGAAACGCACTACATTGATCATTCATGAGAAGTCCTGGTGCTGAGTAGATGCTCAGTAAATATCAGACGTTGTGATGGGCTCACAAAAGCCAGTGGCACCATGGGGCTTCACCTCCAGAAGGGCAGGCCTCAGCCCCGGCGAAACCTCAGCCTGCAGCCTTGCTCTGGGAAAGAGATATAGACAGTATTCTAATTCCAAAGTGCAAATGGCAGAGGCTTGGGAAGATTTCTGGAAATAAACACTGCACAGTAGAGAGGAAAGGAAGGTGGGAGAGAAAGGAGGGGGTGGAGGCAGGCCCCATGTTTAAAAATTGGGATCTCACCCATAAAAATCAGATTTCCTTTTCTCCTAAAAAAATTGGGAGATCTGACCCCCCAGGGTATGAGGAGGCAGTGGGCTGCAGCTCCCTCCACACGGACCTCCCTTGGGCTCTTCGCTTAAACGCCACCACTCCCGATAGCCCCTCGGCTCTGCGGCTGAGCGCAGCATCAGGTCTGCCCTGCTGTGCTCCTGTCACCTGAAAATGTCACCCCCTGACCTTGGGAGGATTCCAGGTGGTGAGGCTGGGCTGGAGAATCAACCTTGAGATCTGTCACTGTCTCAGCTCAAATGTCACCTCTTCTGCTCTTCATCCCACTGCTCCTCCAGGATGTGGCCACAGCTGATGGGCTGGCTGCCACTGTGTCAGGCTTCGTGGGAGCGGAGTGGCTGCTGGAGGACTGTCCCCACACTCGGGGCAGAAAAGGATTCATTCCTAGCCAAAGGCCGGACACACAGCACAGAAATCAAGATACTGCTTCCTACCTCCCTGGAAGCTGGTCTTACAAAACCCTCTGACTGATAATGCATTGAGCCCACAGCGCTTTAGCTTTTTTGGCTAAAATACGCAGAATCCAGACATCCCCACAAATCACATTCCGTTGTCTTTTAAACACACTAGGGCCAGACCACGGGCTCCAGCGGGCTGGGGGTCACACAGAACCGGGAGGACTGGCAGCTGGCATCATCCATCCACATTTTAGTTACGACCTGATGGTTGAAGGATGATCACCACTACCTCTGTATCACTTTCAGAGAAAAATAAATGAGCTCAAAGGAATCCAGTTTGGGTGGGCTCGACTCCCGAAGGGCAAAAAGGAACAAGAGAATTCCTCAGGCTGTCCCTTAATGGTTCAGAAAAAGAGACTCAGGTTCTTGAAGAGGCAGGAAGCAGGGGCTTAGGAAAAGCAAGGAGGAAGTAGGTTTTGATTTTCTGGAATGTAAAGAAAATATTTATGTAATTTTCTGGACTGTAAAGAAAATATTCAAATTCTTGAAAACAAAAGACAGGGCATTGAGTGACTTGAAACTTTCTCTTCAAGCTGATAAGAGAATCCAAGCCAAAAGTTTAAAAAACTTCTGTTAAATTTCTTATTACAAGTCATCCCCCAAATTTCAAACAGTTTATGGATTATTTTTCTCCACCCCAGTCCTGCAGGGAGGATCATTTCCCATTCAGAATCCAAGTGCCCTTTATGAACCATGGACTTCTGTTCATTATTTTTTAAATTTTCACTGTCAACAGTCTATAGTCTTTTTTTTAAAAAAAGTAATTTCCACTTTGGTTTATTCTAGCTTGAGTTCCACCTACCGCACTCTTCAAGAAAACAAACAAAAAACCCCCCAAATCCTCCCTTCCCCCACAAATTACTAGTTCAACCTCCACAGGTAAACCCAGTATAGAAAAGTGGGAAGATAAAAAATCTTATCACTTAGAAACTACCAAGCCTAACACCATGATGTGTTTTCTTCTCTAAAAATCCAGAAGAATAAAAACCAAACAAGATAGGGATAAAACGCAGACAGTTTAGTGTGCAATCTTTTAAAGAAACTATGTTTTTTTTTTTTTTAAAGATTATAAATGACAGGAAAATTGGTCATTATATATGTTAAGCCAGAATTCTGGGTAGGAAACCTCTCCTGTGGGAAAGCATGCATACAGACTGTATAAAAACACGCCAAATATCCAGAGCGATTATCTCTGGGTACAAACCGCGTCATACTCCGTACTGTTCACCTTCAACAACAAATAGGCTCTATTTTAAGGATCAGGAAGAAAATAATGCCTCTTGGAAGACAGACAATGGGAACCTTATATTTCCAAGTAATGGGGCTCAGGGGCTCTCAACAAGTTCTAGATGTTTTGTTTCCAAAGCCAAGTAATGGGCAGGAGGGGGTGGGGGAGCCGAGCGCCTGCCGCAGGGAGCATCTGGGGCGGGAGCGCAGGGGGCATTGTGATGCGCCTGGGCGCGTAAGGCCCTGGCCAGTGGGGCGGGGAGCGCGGGGGCGGGGTCGGCATTGGCATTGCGATGCTTGCTGGCGCCGGCATATCCTGGCCCATCAACGAAGGGGGCATTGTGACGCTCCCTGGTATATAAGGTCCTGCTGGGACTGCCCTTGCCATTTTGCCTGCACCCGCCTGGAGCTCACGGTTCTTCATTCCCCGGAGCACAGAGCGCGACAGAGGGACCATGGGAAGAGGGATGTTGATCAGGCTTCAGCTGGGGCTGCTGTTTCTGGCGCTGCTCCTGTCGCAGGAGATTTTTGTCCTAGCCCCCCCGGCCGCCACCACCACGGGGGCCCCCACCACTGACACCACTGACACCACGTCCGGCGTCTGTGCCCTCCAGGCTACTGTGAGTGTGCTCATGGCTTCGCTCTTCCTTCTTCTACGTCTTCACTGTTGAGAAACTCAGGCCGAAAAACATTTTCACTTTCCCAACTCATCTTTTAAAACCCAATCCCAATGGCTCCTGCATATCTTGTATGGTAAGGGAAGTAACAGGCCCTCGTGAAATCTACGAATTCCACTCCTATTTTCCTGGCGCAATGTTGAGAATTGTCATTTTCCCTTTGAAGAACATCTGAGGAAGTTGACTCGCTCTTCAATCTGTGGACCTTTGTGTACAAGACTGAAAGGATCGCTAACAGCCAAAATTAGTGAACAACCTTGTGAGTGGGGGCTTAAGGAATATGGACTCTTAAAACTCTACTATGAAAATAAGAATTTCACCTTGATCTAGAAAAAAAAAGGGATGAGGTGTGGAGTGGAGATGTTTCATTTCGATTCACCGAATCTGTAAGGCCATTAAAACAATTTGGTAATACCAAAAGCTCCTGTGATTCTTTTTATGTATTTTGCAAGGGGCCTCCGGATGTTACTGGAAATGAGTGCTAATTTGATGCTGTAAAGTTTTACATTTTTAAGCGTTCACTGTTTCCTTGGGAACTGAACTCTTTCCTGTGTGGTTTTGGATTTAACATTACATCTGACTTCGTGTGGAGCGATTGCCATGTGTCAGAGCAATGATGGATTGGAATCTACCCCAAATCCAAGCATTACGAGTACATCTTGCTAAGGCCCTTATAAGACTTTTTTTTTTTTTAATTTACTTATTTGAGAGAGAGAGCACAAGCAGGGAGGGGGGTGGGGGGGCAGAAAGAGAGAGAATCTCAAGCAGACTCCCCACTGAGTGTGGAACCCAATGCGGGGCTCGATCCCAGGACCCCAGAATCATGACCTGAGCCGAAGGCAGACACTTAACTGACTGAGCCACCCAGACACCCCGCTAAGGTCCTTATAAAGGCATATGGTAGACACATGCCATCATACAGTTCCATCCAACAAGAGTGTCAGATTCATTTAGCTACCATATTGAACCTGGTTCTAAAGACTAGAAGTACATTGACTTTCACTAATCTTAACATGCTGCTTTTCATGAATAGATAGTCAGGGCCCTGCTTTCTCTGAGCCATGCTAACAAGAGTCATACATCGTGGAGGTAGGTGGTGGTTTTTTTCATTTCTCGGGAGAAGTGACACTTATTCCAAACACCATCTCTAGTCACAGGGTTTGACCTGCGGTGTTTGTTCTGCTGAGCAAAGGCCTGGATGAGAGTCCAGAGGGGCCACGAAGCGGGCACCAGGCAGTAACCAGACAAACAAAACATCAATACAAAATTGTGGGTTCCTCCCCCCCATTCATGAAACTGTAACCTCACATGCTGCTCACAAGCCTTCTGTGACCACATCACCAGGCCCATGGTCTTTCAACAACCCTTTCGTGAGGGTTTTTCTATCTGTTCTGCTTTTTTGGATGTAGTTTTTAGAGGTTCCTCTATGGTTTACAATATGGGACTTTAACATAGTATGGTCTATCTTCAAATAATATCACACCACCTCACAGGTCATGGAAGAACCTTATAGCAATACACCTGCCCTTCTGCCATTCCTCCCGCCCCTCATGTTCCTGCCTTTACTTTGTCATGTTCTAGATCCTGCAATACGTTGTTACCACTTTTGGCTCTTAAGGGTTACCTTTTCAGGAAATTCTAAAAATGAGAAAAGTATCTTTTATATTTATTCGCATATTTACCATTTCCAGTGTTCTTCCTTCATTTGGTAAATCTCAGATTTCATTTGTCGGCATTTTCCTTCCTCATCTATGTCCAGTCTGCTGAAAAGCCCACCAGAGGCATCTCATTTCAGTGTTTTTGATCTCTAGCATTTTCTTTTGGTCCTCTCTCAGGATTTTTCTCTCTCTGCTTTATACTGACCACCTGCTCTTGTGTGTTGTCTACCTTTTCCGTTAGAGCCCTTAGCATAGTCCTCAGAGCTGTTTTCAATTCCTGGTCAGATAATTCCAACATCCCTGCCATGTCTTGTTCTGACGTAGGTTCGGTCTCTTTAAACTGTTGCTTTTGCTTCTTAACATACATTGTGTTTTGGTCTTGACAGTCCAGTGTGATGTACTGGGTAAAAGGAACTGCTGTAAACAGGTCTTTAGTAAAGTGGTGGTGAGGGGTGGGCGGAGGGGAAGGTTCTGTTGTCCCATGGTTAGGGCTCAGTCTGTTAGTAAGCCTGTGCCTCTGGATGATGGACTTTGTAAGTTTTTCTGAGGTTTTCTTTCCCTTCATGGGTGGGACAAGAAGGCAAGAGCTAGAATGGAGGGAGCTGGGTGTTTCCATTCCCCTATGCCAGGCTCTGATAGTACCTGTTGCGGCAGGTGAAGCTCTGATTAGTTTTTTGGGAGAGTGGGCTTTGTTAACAGAGTTCCCCAGTGTCTTTCAGGATGGCTCCATTTTCCCCTCCCCCTGCCAGAGGCATGAGGGGATTTTTCTCTAGTATTCACTGTGAAAACCCAGACTGAGCACCTGGAGGTAAGACTCATGAAAGTGTGGATGCCCTCTTATGGCAGGGTTCCCCTGTAGCTTTTAATTCTCTTGAGTTGTCCACACTCAGCTGCCAGCAATTCATTACAGTTCAGCTTTTCCTACCCAGGCACTGGTTTCCATAGGGGTGCCCACCCATGAGTCCCTGCCTGGGAAGCTGTGATCACCTCTAATCCCTCTCTGTCTCTCCAATCTCGGGGACAGTGGTTTGCCCTATATCCTCTTCTCTTTTATGTCTAAGAAAAATTGTTGATTTTTCAGCCTGTTCACCTTTTTTGGGGGGGATTTTGAGATGGAATAGGGACATCTAGTCTCCTTACATGTGGAGCTGGAAGTCCCAAACTTTTCCTTCAACCTAAAGAACTTTTTTTTTTTTAGAGAGTTTATTTATTTATTTGAGAGAGAGAGAGATAGAGTGAGGGAGAGAGAGAGAATGAGCTGGCGGGGAGAGGCAGAAGCAGATTCCCCCCTGAGCAGGGAGCCCGCTGTGATACAGGGCTCGATCCCAGTACCCTGGGATTATGACCTAAGCTGAAGGCAGACGCTTAACCGACTGGGCCACCCAGGTGCCTCAACCTAAAGAACTTTTATTAACAGTTCCTGTAGGGCAGGTCTGGTTGCAAACCATTCTTTGACTTTCGTTTGTCGGAAAGAATTTTTATTTTGCCTTCATGCATGAAGGATATTTTCTCTGAAGATGGAATTCTAAGTTCCTATGTTATGTATTTATTTTTTTGGCACGGCAAAGATGTCATTCTGCCTTTGTTTATTTTTTTTTGGCTTCTGTTGTTTCTGACACAAAGTCTGTGGTCATTCTTAAACTAGTTCCCTGCATATGAGGTATCTTACTGCTCTGTCTGCTTAAAGTTTTTCTCTGTCGCAGTTTTTCAGCAATTTATAATGTGTGTTAGTGTTGTTTTCTTTGTATTTACCCTGTTTGGGATTTTTGAGATCTTTGGGTCTGTGCATTTATAATTTTCATAAAATCATATTTTATTAGACAAAATTCAGCCCTTAAGTACTTCTTCTATACTTTTCTCCCCTTTCTGGAACTCCAGTTTCACAGATGGTAGACCTCTGATACTGTCCCACAGGTTACTGATGCTCCATTCCTTTTTTTCTTTTAAGTTGTCTTCTCTAGGTGCTTCGGTTTGCATAGCTTTTATTGCTCTATCTTCATATATGTTCGACTTTTCTTCTGCAGTGTCTATTCGGCTGCTATTCCCATCTAGTGAGATTTTCATTTTGCTTCCATTGGTCCCTTTTTAATAGGCTTCATTTTTGGGGCGCCTGGGTGGCTCAGTTGGTTAAGTGACTGCCTTCGGCTCAGGTCATGATCCTGGAGTCCCAGGATCGAGTCCCGCATCGGGCTCCCTGCTCGGCAGGGAGTCTGCTTCTCCCTCTGACCCTCCTCCCTCTCATGCTCTCTGTCTCATTCTCTCTGTCTCAAAAAAAAAAAAAAAAATCTTTAAAAAAAAAATAGGCTTCATTTTTTCTTCATTGTGTACGTATCTTACTTTAGGGCCGTGAACTTATTTATATGTAGTTTTTTCCCCTCCACCCTTAGTTTTTAATTGTTTTTTCCTCCTCCCTTATGTGGGAAAACCCTTTCTGTAGTTCTGATGTAATACTGTATGTGACAATTATTTTAAAATCCTAGGCTGCCAATTCTCTCATATTTGCTATTTCTTAGTTGGTTTCTATTGGCAACTTTTTTCTTCTGGTGGTTTTGGGTCACACTTTTGTGTCTCTTCATATGTCTGGTAACTTATGATTGTATGCTTGACATTTGAATGTTTTGTTTTTGACTTTCTGGATTTTGTTGTCTTCCTTTAAGGAGTATTGAAATTGTTTTGGCAAGTAGTTCAGTTACTTGAAAATCATTTTGATTTATTGGGCTTATTTTGTAGCTTTGTTATGATGGGCTAGAGTAGCTTTTATGTGAGGGTTAATTTAGCCTCACTTTTTAAAAAAAGATTTATTTATTTGAGAGAAAGAGAGAGAGAGAGAACAAGCAAGTGAGGGAGCAGCCGAGGGAGAGGATCCTAAGCAGACTCCACACTGAGTGCAGAGCCCGATGTGGGGCTCAATCTCACAACCCTGAGATGACCTGAGTCAAAATCAAAGAGTCGGATGCTTAACCCACTGAGCCACCCAGGTGCCCCTAGCCTCATTTCTTTCTTTTTTTTTCTGATTTTCTTTTTTTTAAATTTTTTTTTATTTTTTTATTTTTATTATTAT